>NC_069501.1:1100980507-1101113007 GCF_027579735.1 Bombina bombina
TGGGACCCACCAAAACCTTCTGGGCTCCAAATCCCCCTCTCTCCGTATTCTGTATATCAACAGTGATGGCCTGGAGGTCGAGCCGCGGCGTGGGTCCCTACAGCGTCTAAGCGTGTGTGCAGGGTCGATCCGGAACTATGTGACGTCACAAATGGGAGCGGAAGAATCCGCAGGTGCGATGAGTCCTCAACCCGGGAGGACCGTTGTTACAGCGTCGTACTGTGTCTTTGCAGGGGTGATTCAATGCTGCTCAGAAGGTGCAAGTACCCGTGCCTTTGAACATATCCATCAAGGTATAGCATCCAAGAAAGAGAATAGAGGCACCGGGTAGTTGCACAAACAAAATGTCCTTTATTAAGGAAATAAAACAGGAAACACTTAGGATAAAGCTTAAATCCTTGGGGCAATGGTGTAGTGGTAGTTCCCCACGTACCCTAGTGCTGACATGTTTCGGCAAATGCCGTAATCGTAGCTATAGGGTGCAAGCTTGTTTGTTTATTTAAATACACAGATCACATGTAATTGGTTAAAATCTTATGTGCTACGTGGGTGACACCCACCTCCACCTGTAGTTAATCTATCTGCCCTAATCTAGGATGTGTTACCGTGCTATCCACTTTATGCACAGTTTTATCTGTCTTAATTATAAACTAGACTGATATAATAAATATAATAGATAGATAGTGTCATAAACCGAGACCTTCCTTAACATATGTATATAAATACATAAAGTAATACCAAAACTGGAACTGAAAAAACCCTTGTAATAATGAATTATAAATAATAAACTAAGTGTACAATCTTAAATAAATTCAAAAAATAATAACAAAGGCAGGGATCTGCTAGAACAGACCCTATACTGGAGGCACCAGAGAGTATTCTTGGCAGCTAACACTAATAAGCATTTTTACATTAAACCATGTTTTACTATAGTGTACATATACTAGACTGTTTTAAGTCAGTTTTCTATGTCTTGTGTGTAGTTGCCAAAGATAAAATTTGTCGAAGGTGAAATTTATTCATGAACATATAAACTTGTAAGTAAATATATATATTATAATGCTTTGTTTCGAATACACAGGCTAACACCAGAAATTAATTAAATCATATTCAGAGTTGAGCCCCTTGGGCACCCTGGTGTTCAACCTGTGTATCCAAAACACTTCCCTTTTGAGGAGCAAATTCTCCCTATCCCCTCCCCTATTTTGTGTATTCACCACCTCAATAATAGTCCATGACAATGTCCCTGGATCCTTATTATGTTTAGACTTGAAGTCCCTAGAGAAGGTTGAGGGTAGGCCTATCATCAGTGGGATTGGTTCCATGTTGGAACCATTATCCAAATGGTTAGATTCCCTTCTACAACCCCTAGTGGGGGAACTCCTTAGTCACCTGAGGGACACTAAACAACTCCTCATAGAGGTGGAAAAGATCTCTTGGAGGGAGGGCTATGGCTGGTTATCAGTGGATGTAAAATCGCTTTATTCATCCATTCCACATAATCTAGGTTTGGAAGCCATAGCCTTCTTTCTAAGAAGATCTACTAAATACAGTGATGATTTCATTAAATTTGTTGTCAGGGTAACCGAATTCCTCCTCACACATAATTTCTTTGTGTTTGAAAACGTATTTTATCTCCAGAGATGTGGCACGGCCATGGGAGCAAAATTTGCTCCCTCTTACGCCAACCTATATATGGGTTGGTGGGAGCTGTGCCACATCTATGGAGATAAAAACAGACAGAGAAGCAAAATTGCATATTATCGTCGTTATATAGACGATCTGCTATTTGTCTGGGATGGAAGTGTGGAGGAAGCTGAGATATTTGCAGAGTATCTGAACATCAATAAGGCTGGCCTACAGTTCACCCATGAATATGGGCCTACTAGCATCAATTTTTTGGATGTTACCCTTCATGGTGTGAAACTGGAATATGTTAAGGTCGAGCTCTATAGGAAACCAATAACCAGAAATACGCTTTTACATGCCCATAGTAGCCACCCGAAACAGGTATTTAAATCAGTCTTGAAGGGTCAGTTCACCAGGGTCAAAAGGAATTGTACCCGAGATAGTGAACATTTCAAGCATGAAACTGAACTAGTAACTAAATTTAAGGAGAGAGGGTACCCCAAGCAGGATATATGTAGGGCACGTGAGGAAGTAAGGGCCATAAAAAGGACCACCCTACTTTGTGAGAAACAATCAAAATGTGACACCAAACCAGAACAGTTAACTTTTGTCACACAGTTCAGTAGGCAATATTATCAGGTGTGCAATATTGTACGCAAGCACATGACATTGCTGAAGGCTGATGACGAGCTCGCTCACATTGCCACACAAAAAGTGAGGTTTGCCTTCAGGAGAGGCAAAACCATAGGAAACTATGTAGCCCCCACACAATTAAAACAAGATGAAATAAATACATCCTCTTGGTTAAGGTACAAAGGGGTTTACAAGTGCAATTTTAGCGGCTGTATAGCATGTGGACATGTAAAACTAGGAAATATATTTAGGAGTGCCTATTCAGGTGAAACATTTGCACACAGGTCGCTCTTTAATTGTAGGTCCACATATGCAGTTTATCTTCTCAGTTGCGATACATGTGACATCCAATATACAGGACAAACGTCTCGACAAGTCAGAACCAGAATTAGGGAACATATAAACAACATTAAGCAAGGTAAACTCACCACCCCCCTTGTAAACCACTTCAAGTCTAAACATAATAAGGATCCAGGGACATTGTCATGGACTATTATTGAGGTGGTGAATACACAAAATAGGGGAGGGGATAGGGAGAATTTGCTCCTCAAAAGGGAAGTGTTTTGGATACACAGGTTGAACACCAGGGTGCCCAAGGGGCTCAACTCTGAATATGATTTAATTAATTTCTGGTGTTAGCCTGTGTATTCGAAACAAAGCATTATAATATATATATTTACTTACAAGTTTATATGTTCATGAATAAATTTCACCTTCGACAAATTTTATCTTTGGCAACTACACACAAGACATAGAAAACTGACTTAAAACAGTCTAGTATATGTACACTATAGTAAAACATGGTTTAATGTAAAAATGCTTATTAGTGTTAGCTGCCAAGAATACTCTCTGGTGCCTCCAGTATAGGGTCTGTTCTAGCAGATCCCTGCCTTTGTTATTATTTTTTGAATTTATTTAAGATTGTACACTTAGTTTATTATTTATAATTCATTATTACAAGGGTTTTTTCAGTTCCAGTTTTGGTATTACTTTATGTATTTATATACATATGTTAAGGAAGGTCTCGGTTTATGACACTATCTATCTATTATATTTATTATATCAGTCTAGTTTATAATTAAGACAGATAAAACTGTGCATAAAGTGGATAGCACGGTAACACATCCTAGATTAGGGCAGATAGATTAACTACAGGTGGAGGTGGGTGTCACCCACGTAGCACATAAGATTTTAACCAATTACATGTGATCTGTGTATTTAAATAAACAAACAAGCTTGCACCCTATAGCTACGATTACGGCATTTGCCGAAACATGTCAGCACTAGGGTACGTGGGGAACTACCACTACACCATTGCCCCAAGGATTTAAGCTTTATCCTAAGTGTTTCCTGTTTTATTTCCTTAATAAAGGACATTTTGTTTGTGCAACTACCCGGTGCCTCTATTCTCTTTCTTTGATGCTATACCTTGATGGATATGTTCAAAGGCACGGGTACTTGCACCTTCTGAGCAGCATTGAATCACCCCTGCAAAGACACAGTACGACGCTGTAACAACGGTCCTCCCGGGTTGAGGACTCATCGCACCTGCGGATTCTTCCGCTCCCATTTGTGACGTCACATAGTTCCGGATCGACCCTGCACACACGCTTAGACGCTGTAGGGACCCACGCCGCGGCTCGACCTCCAGGCCATCACTGTTGATATACAGAATACGGAGAGAGGGGATTTGGAGCCCAGAAGGTTTTGGTGGGTCCCCAAAATCAGCGCCACATCGGAATACAGGTCGTATGCATGTATAACGGAACTTTTGGGGGCCATTGTGATGTTTTTTAAAAATTGAAGCAGGTGTTATACACAAAAGGGGTGTTTGGAGTTAGCAACGCAACAATACAACCACAGGTGCTGCCTTTCTCTTTTATCGATTAAAAGTTACTAGCCCAGAGAGAGAAAAATTACTAGTACACTTAACGTTAAAGATAGGGAGAAAAAAAAAAAGTCAAACTTTTACTGGCCTGGGTCTAGTGGAAATTTCAAGCTGTGCATTAAACATATTAACATAATTTAGCTACACATTACACTCACTGTTTAACATAATTATAGCACACAAAAATTAAGAGGCATATGTTTTATTAACTGTATCTGGGAATTTGATTCTAAGAAAAAATAATATGGAAATTACCCATTACACTTCCAGTTTGTTTTATAGTCATTGAGAAATTGATTACAGACCTTCAGCAATACCTAGACTGCCCCACAGCATCTGTACACTAGTTCATATGATTTGCATCCAATAAGAACAGTGAAATAAAATTAAAAAATAAAGAAAAAATACTTATCTTTTAACTGAAAGAAATATTAGTTATAACAGACATACATATGAAAACTCACTTCAAAATACTTGTCTCGTATACAAACTTTTTTTTGTTGCTGTTAGTTATAACCAACAATTATTGACAATAAAAAAAAAAAAAACTTTCAAAATTAACAAAAAACTATTATGATTCTTAAAACAAGAACTAATTTACTTTTTAATTTATATATCACAATAAACATACACAATTTAAAATATATATGTGTGTATGTATATATATATATATATATATATAATATATAAATAAATATACATATATATATATACACACACACACAAGGCATGCACTCACTGGATTTGTGAAAAAGGTGCTTTTGCACATCAAAAATAGGTAACGTTTCGGGGATCAATCACCCATATATATATATACATACATACATATATATATATATATGTGTGTGTGTGTGTGTGTATCTATATATATATATATATATATATATATAATAATTGTGTGTATATATATATATATATATATATATATATATATATATATCTATATCTATATAAAAATATACATATATATGTGTGTTTGTAATACATATATATGTGTGTGTGTGTGTGTATGTATATATATATATATATATATATAATTGTGTGTGTGTATATATATATCTATATAAAAATATACATATATATGTGTTTGTAATACATATATATATATATACATATATATACATATATATACATATATATATATACATATATATATATATATATATATATATATATATATATATATATATATATATATATATATATAATGTGTGTGTGTGTATTACAAACACACTAAAAAAATGTTTTTCTTTTTTTTTCTGGTCGCAGTGTTTCCTTAGATTCATGAATAATGCTTCCTCTAGTCTAGATGGTATTTACGTGATACAGTATACTGCAGCACACCATCAATACTGATTTAGCGTTCATCTATTTGTTAGAAAAGTATTTATTTCTCAAGGTTGTTACTTGCTAAGCAGGCACAAGCATATATCCTCAGTATAGAAGCCCTGTCATCTGCAGTCTTTGGTATACCGCTCTACTGCCAAAAAATAACTGATTAACTTTGTCATCTTTGCTCTTTGTTGTTGCTAGACTGAAGCAGCCAGCTCTCTCCTGAAATGCACTATCAGACTTACTTAAGCTGATGCCTTTAATCACTGACACACAAGAGATTGCAACTTTAGATTCAAACATTAATATTTCACTACCGTTTTTTTCACAAAACAATATCTGACAATTTACTAGGAATCAAACTGCTAAAATGCTTTAGGTTTCTTGCTGATTAACTCTGCTCTTCTAAAATTTTCCATATATTAGACACACAGGTTTTACATATTTTATTGCAAACATTAGTTTTTTTTTTCCCTTAAAGACATCTGTAAACAATTTTCATTTTGTAAAAAAAAAATAAAGTAAAAAAAATAAATGAAAAAAATAAATAAAACATAATTTATGTAAGAACTTACCTGATAAATTCATTTCTTTCATATTAACAAGAGTCCATGAGCTAGTGACGTATGGGATATACATTCCTACCAGGAGGGGCAAAGTTTCCCAAACCTTAAAATGCCTATAAATACACCCCTCACCACACCCACAAATCAGTTTAACGAATAGCCAAGAAGTGGGGTGATAAGAAAAAAAGTGCGAAGCATATAAAATAAGGAATTGGAATAATTGTGCTTTATACAAAAAAATCATAACCACCACAAAAAAGGGTGGGCCTCATGGACTCTTGTTAATATGAAAGAAATGAATTTATCAGGTAAGTTCTTACATAAATTATGTTTTCTTTCATGTAATTAACAAGAGTCCATGAGCTAGTGACGTATGGGATAATGACTACCCAAGATGTGGATCTTTCCACACAAGAGTCACTAGAGAGGGAGGGATAAAATAAAGACAGCCAATTCCTGCTGAAAATAATCCACACCCAAAATAAAGTTTAACAAAAAACATAAGCAGAAGATTCAAACTGAAACCGCTGCCTGAAGAACTTTTCTACCAAAAACTGCTTCAGAAGAAGAAAATACATCAAAATGGTAGAATTTAGTAAAAGTATGCAAAGAGGACCAAGTTGCTGCTTTGCAGATCTGGTCAACCGAAGCTTCATTCCTAAACGCCCAGGAAGTAGAAACTGACCTAGTAGAATGAGCTGTAATTCTTTGAGGCGGAATTTTACCCGACTCAACATAGGCAAGATGAATTAAAGATTTCAACCAAGATGCCAAAGAAATGGCAGAAGCTTTCTGGCCTTTCCTAGAACCGGAAAAGATAACAAATAGACTAGAAGTCTTACGGAAAGATTTCGTAGCTTCAACATAATATTTCAAAGCTCTAACAACATCCAAAGAATGCAATGATTTCTCCTTAGAATTCTTAGGATTAGGACATAATGAAGGAACCACAATTTCTCTACTAATGTTGTTGGAATTCACAACTTTAGGTAAAAATTCAAAAGAAGTTCGCAACACCGCCTTATCCTGATGAAAAATCAGAAAAGGAGACTCACACGAAAGAGCAGATAATTCAGAAACTCTTCTAGCAGAAGAGATGGCCAAAAGGAACAAAACTTTCCAAGAAAGTAATTTAATGTCCAATGAATGCATAGGTTCAAACGGAGGAGCTTGAAGAGCTCCCAAAACCAAATTCAAACTCCATGGAGGAGAAATTGACTTAATGACAGGTTTTATACGAACCAAAGCTTGTACAAAACAATGAATATCAGGAAGAATAGCAATCTTTCTGTGAAAAAGAACAGAAAGAGCGGAGATTTGTCCTTTCAAAGAACTCGCGGACAAACCCTTATCTAAACCATCCTGAAGAAACTGTAAAATTCTCGGTATTCTAAAAGAATGCCAAGAAAAATGATGAGAAAGACACCAAGAAATATAAGTCTTCCAGACTCTATAATATATCTCTCGAGATACAGATTTACGAGCCTGTAACATAGTATTAATCACGGAGTCAGAGAAACCTCTATGACCAAGAATCAAGCGTTCAATCTCCATACCTTTAAATTTAAGGATTTCAGATCCGGATGGAAAAAAGGACCTTGAGACAGAAGGTCTGGTCTTAACGGAAGAGTCCATGGTTGGCAAGATGCCATCCGGACAAGATCCGCATACCAAAACCTGTGAGGCCATGCCGGAGCTATTAGCAGAACAAACGAGCATTCCCTCAGAATCTTGGAGATTACTCTTGGAAGAAGAACTAGAGGCGGAAAGATATAGGCAGGATGATACTTCCAAGGAAGTGATAATGCATCCACTGCCTCCGCCTGAGGATCCCGGGATCTGGACAGATACCTGGGAAGTTTCTTGTTTAGATGAGAGGCCATCAGATCTATCTCTGGGAGCCCCCACATTTGAACAATCTGAAGAAATACCTCTGGGTGAAGAGACCATTCGCCCGGATGCAACGTTTGGCGACTGAGATAATCCGCTTCCCAATTGTCTACACCTGGGATATGAACCGCAGAGATTAGACAGGAGCTGGATTCCGCCCAAACCAAAATTCGAGATACTTCTTTCATAGCCAGAGGACTGTGAGTCCCTCCTTGATGATTGATGTATGCCACAGTTGTGACATTGTCTGTCTGAAAACAAATGAACGATTCTCTCTTCAGAAGAGGCCAAAACTGAAGAGCTCTGAAAACTGCACGGAGTTCCAAGATATTGATCGGTAATCTCACCTCCTGAGATTCCCAAACTCCTTGTGCCGTCAGAGATCCCCACACAGCTCCCCAACCTGTGAGACTTGCATCTGTTGAAATTACAGTCCAGGTCGGAAGAACAAAAGAAGCCCCCTGAATTAAACGATGGTGATCTGTCCACCACGTTAGAGAGTGCCGAACAATCGGTTTTAAAGATATTAATTGATATATCTTCGTGTAATCCCTGCACCATTGGTTCAGCATACAGAGCTGAAGAGGTCGCATGTGAAAACGAGCAAAGGGGATCGCGTCCGATGCAGCAGTCATAAGACCTAGAATTTCCATGCATAAGGCTACCGAAGGGAATGATTGAGACTGAAGGTTTCGACAGGCTGTAATCAATTTTAGACATCTCTTGTCTGTTAAAGACAAAGTCATGGACACTGAATCTATCTGGAAACCCAGAAAGGTTACCCTTGTTTGAGGAATCAAAGAACTTTTTGGTAAATTGATCCTCCAACCATGATCTTGAAGAAACAACACAAGTCGATTCGTATGAGACTCTGCTAAATGTAAAGACGGAGCAAGTACCAAGATATCGTCCAAATAAGGAAATACCACAATACCCTGTTCTCTGATTACAGACAGAAGGGCACCGAGAATCTTTGTGAAAATTCTTGGAGCTGTAGCAAGGCCAAACGGTAGAGCCACAAATTGGTAATGCTTGTCTAGAAAAGAGAATCTCAGGAACTGATAATGATCTGGATGAATCGGAATATGCAGATATGCATCCTGTAAATCTATTGTGGACATATAATTCCCTTGCTGAACAAAAGGCAATATAGTCCTTACAGTTACCATCTTGAACGTTGGTATCCTTACATAACGATTCAATAATTTTAGATCCAGAACTGGTCTGAAGGAATTCTCCTTCTTTGGTACAATGAAGAGATTTGAATAAAACCCCATCCCCTGTTCCGGAACTGGAACTGGCATAATTACTCCAGCCAACTCTAGATCTGAAACACAATTCAGAAATGCTTGAGCTTTCACTGGATTTACTGGGACATGGGAAAGAAAAAATCTCTTTGCAGGAGGTCTCATCTTGAAACCAATCCTGTACCCTTCTGAAACAATGTTCTGAATCCAAAGATTGTGAACAGAACTGATCCAAATTTCTTTGAAAAAACGTAACCTGCCCCCTACCAGCTGAACTGGAATGAGGGCCGTACCTTCATGTGAACTTAGAAGCAGGCTTTGCCTTTCTAGCAGGCTTGGATTTATTCCAGACTGGAGATGGTTTCCAAACTGAAACTGCTCCTGAGGACGAAGGATCAGGCTTTTGATCTTTGTTGAAACGAAAGGAACGAAAACGATTGTTAGCCCTGTTTTTACCTTTAGACTTTTTATCCTGTGGTAAAAAAGTTCCTTTCCCACCAGTAACAGTTGAAATAATAGAATCCAACTGAGAACCAAATAATTTGTTTCCCTGGAAAGAAATGGAAAGTAGAGTTGATTTAGAAGCCATATCAGCATTCCAAGTCTTAAGCCATAAAGCTCTTCTGGCTAAGATAGCCAGAGACATAAATCTAACATCAACTCTAATAATATCAAAAATGGCATCACAGATGAAATTATTAGCATGCTGGAGAAGAATAATAATATCATGAGAATCACGATTTGTTACTTGTTGCGCTAGAGTTTCCAACCAAAAAGTTGAAGCTGCAGCAACATCAGCCAATGATATAGCAGGTCTAAGAAGATTACCTGAACATAGATAAGCTTTTCTTAGAAAAGATTCAATTTTTCTATCTAAAGGATCCTTAAACGAGGTACCATCTGATGTAGGAATGGTAGTACGTTTAGCAAGGGTAGAAATAGCCCCATCAACTTTAGGGATTTTGTCCCAAAATTCTAATCTGTCAGGCGGAACAGGATATAATTGCTTAAAACGTTTAGAAGGAGTAAATGAATTACCCAATCTATCCCATTCCTTAGCAATTACTGCAGAAATAGCATTAGGAACAGGAAAGACTTCTGGAATAACCGCAGGAGCTTTAAAAACCTTATCCAAACGTATAGAATTAGTATCAAGAGGACTAGAATCCTCTATTTCTAAAGCAATTAGTACTTCTTTAAGTAAAGAGCGAATAAATTCCATCTTAAATAAATATGAAGATTTATCAGCATCAATCTCTGAGACAGAATCCTCTGAACCAGAAGAGTCCAAAGAATCAGAATGATGGTGTTCATTTAAAAATTCATCTGTAGAGAGAGAAGATTTAAAAGACTTTTTACGTTTACTAGAAGGAGAAATAACAGACAAAGCCTTCTTTATGGATTCAGAAACAAAATCTCTTATGTTATCAGGAACATTCTGCACCTTAGATGTTGAGGGAACTGCAACAGGCAATGGTACATCACTAAAGGAAATATTATCTGCATTAACAAGTTTGTCATGACATTTAATACAAACAACAGCTGGAGGAATAGCTACCAAAAGTTTACAGCAGATACACTTAGCTTTGGTAGATCCAGCAGGCAGAGGTTTTCCTGTAGTTTCTTCTGGCTCAGATGCAACGTGAGACATCTTGCAATATGTAAGAGAAAAAACAACATATAAAGCAAAATAGATCAAATTCCTTATAAGACAGTTTCAGGAATGGGAAAAAAATGCCAAACATCAAGCTTCTAGCAACCAGAAGCAAATGAAAAATGAGACTGAAATAATGTGGAGACAAAAACGACGCCCATATTTTTTGGCGCCAAATAAGACGCCCACATTATTTGGCGCCTAAATGCTTTTGGCGCCAAAAATGACGCCACATCCGGAACGCCGACATTTTTGGCGCAAAATAACGTCAAAAAAATGACGCAACTTCCGGCGACACGTATGACGCCGGAAACGAAAAGAATTTTTGCGCCAAAAAAGTCCGCGCCAAGAATGACGCAATAAAATGAAGCATTTTCAGCCCCCGCGAGCCTAACAGCCCACAGGGAAAAAGTCAAATTTTTGAGGTAAGAAAAATATGATAATTAAAGCATAATCCCAAATATGAAACTGACTGTCTGGAAATAAGGAAAGTTGAACATTCTGAGTCAAGGCAAATAAATGTTTGAATACATATATTTAGAACTTTATAAATAAAGTGCCCAACCATAGCTTAGAGTGTCACAGAAAATAAGACTTACTTACCCCAGGACACTCATCTACATGTTTGTAGAAAGCCAAACCAGTACTGAAACGAGAATCAGTAGAGGAAATGGTAAATATAAGAGTATATCGTCGATCTGAAAAGGGAGGTAAGAGATGAATCTCTACGACCGATAACAGAGAACCTTATGAAATAGACCCCGTAGAAGGAGATCACTGCATTCAATAGGCAATACTCTCCTCACATCCCTCTGACATTCACTGCACGCTGAGAGGAAAACCGGGCTCCAACTTGCTGCGGAGCGCATATCAACGTAGAATCTAGCACAAACTTACTTCACCACCTCCCTTGGAGGCAAAGTTTGTAAAACTGATTTGTGGGTGTGGTGAGGGGTGTATTTATAGGCATTTTAAGGTTTGGGAAACTTTGCCCCTCCTGGTAGGAATGTATATCCCATACGTCACTAGCTCATGGACTCTTGTTAATTACATGAAAGAAAAATATATATATCAGCCAATGACATAGCAGCAACTCAATACATTTAGGCATCTAGACGTGGTGAATTTCAAACTGAGCATCAGAATGGGGAAGAAAGGGGATTTAAGTGACTTTGAACGTGGCATGGTTGTCGGTGCCAGACGGGCTGGTCTGAGTATTTAAAAAACTGCTGATCTACTGGGATTTTCATGCACAACCATCTCTAGGGTTTACAGAGAATGGTGTGAAAAAGAGAAAATATCCAGTGAGCGGCAGTTGTGTGGACGACAATGCCTTGTTGATGTCAGAGGAGAATGGGCAGACTGGTTCGAGATGATAGAAAGGCAACAGTAACTCAAATAACCACTCGTTACAACCAAGGTATGCAGAATACCATCTCTGAACGCACAACATGTAGAACCTTGAAGCAGATTGGCTACAGCAGCAGAAGTCCACACCGGGTGCCACTCCTGTCAGCTAAAAACAAGGGACTGAGGCTACAATTCGCACAGGCTCACCAAAATTGGACAATAGAAGTTTTGAAAAACATTGCCTTATAAGTCTCAATTTCAGCTGCGACATTCAGATGGTAGGGTCAGAATTTGGCATAAAAAACACGAAAGCATGGATCCATCCTGCCTTGTATCAACGGTTCAGGCTGGTGGTGGTGGTGGTGTAATGGCATGGGGGATATTTTCTTGACACACTTTGGGCCCCTCAGTACCAATTAAGCATCATTTAAATGCTAGGCCTACCTGAGTATTGTTGCTGACCATGTCCATCCCTTTATGACTACAGTGTACCCATCTTCTGATGGTAACTTCCAGCAGGATAATGCACCATGTCACAAAGCTCAAATCATCTTAAACTGGTTTCTTGAACATGACAATGAGTTCACTGTACTCCAATGGCCTGCAGTGTCACCAGATCTCAATCAAATAGAGCATCTTTGAGATGTGGTAGAACAGGAGACTTGCATCATGGATGTGCAGCCGACAAATATGAAGGAACTGCGTGATGCGATCATATCAATATGGACCAAAATGTCTGAGGAATGTTTCTAACACCTTGATGAATCTATGCCACAAAGAATTAAGGCAGTTCTGAAGGCAAAAGGGGGTCCCAACCCAGTACTAGCAAGGTGTACCTAATAAAGTGGCTAGTGAGTGTGTAGATATGGAGCTTTGTCTGCTGTCAAAATAAACAAATGTATTAGTTTCCCCTTTGGAAGTATCTCAGTGAAATACAGGATCACCACTACTTTGTAGCTCAATAAAAGCCACAATACATTTAATACCTTAACATAATGCATATTATTTTCGCAGGGAATTGTATATTCTAGTATGAACATATTTAAATAAATATGCAAACATATTACTAAACTCTATAATATGTCTCTTTTTGAAATTAGTGTTATCATACACTATTTTAGAGAAAAAGCTCAAAAAAAAACTATATATCAAAAGAGAAACAAACTTCCAGTCTTGTTTAAAGGGACAGTCTACTCAAGAATTTTGATTGTTTAAAAAGATAGATAATGCCTTTATTACCCATTGATTAGTTTTGCTTAACCGACAAAGTTCTATTTATATACATTTTACCTCTGTGAGTACCTTTTATCTAAGCCTCTGCAGACTGCTCCCTTATTTAAGTTATTTTGACAGACTTGCATTTTAGCCAATCAGTGCTAAATCCTAGGTAACTCCACAGGCGTGAGCACAATGTTATCTATATGGCACACGTGAACTAACTCCCTCTAATTGTGAAAAACTGTCAAAATGCATTTAGCTAAGAAGCGGCCTTCAAGGGCTTAGCCATTAGCACATGAGCTTACCTAGATTTTGCTTTGAACTAAGAATAACAAAAGAACAAAGCAAATTTGATGATAAAAGTAAATTGTAAAGTTGTTTAAAATTGCAAGTTCTATTTGAGTCATGAAAGTTTAATTCGGACTAGACTGTCCCTTTAATGGTGATGAGAGTTCACAACCAACTACTGTTGGAAAAGCCACTCCTGGCCACTAGGAGGAGGCAAAGATTTCCAAAACTCTAAGAGCCCTTAAAACCCCTCCCATCTCATTGGTAAACCAGTCCGATAGGGCTGCAACTAACGATTATTTTCATAATCGATTAATTTGCTGATTATTTTTTCGATTAATCGACTAATCAGATAAAAAACAAATATGTTTTTCCTACATTTAAAATAAAATCCATATACTGAGTGTTATAAATATAAACTTCAGACTAAAACTTTACATTAACACAACTGTTGGTCCAATTTTTTAAGCAGCAGAACAAATTTTTATAATTAAGTAAAACAGAACCACAAACGGTTTGAAAAGAGGTAAAACCAGTAATAGGTAGACTGCCACTGTTTATAACATTCTGTTAGTCACTCTTTCAGAAACTTTGCATTGAAATGCAAAAATGTCAACATATTCACATGCTCCTGGCTGAGGCTGGCTCGCTATTTTTGCCTGCAGCAGAGAAGAGGTGCTCAGATGGTGTTAAGGTGCCTGAGATGCATAAGTAGGGTTTTGCCAATTTCACCAAGGTGGACTATGTATCTTTGTTAGCTCTCTACCAATGCAAAGGACCTCTTAACATAGTAAGCCTGGTCTTCATTCTGACATAAAAATATCTTGAAGATCTATATGCAATGGTAAACAAACAGCTATAAGGTTAGGGGAAAAATATCTAGTCCACACTTAAAATAACAGGTATATACTTATAGAGGTTGAATTTGGTACATATTCCAATTAATAAAAAATATAAAAAAACAAAAAAAGGCAAAAGGGCTAAAGACTATGTATCAGTAACCGGACACATCCTTACACATTTATCTATACAGTACATATAATTAGCAATAGCAAGCAATCTGCTAAAAATTGTGCAAACAGGTAATAGTGACATAAATTCATATAACGAATGCCATCAATCTAGGGCTAGGTGTAAACAACAAGCTCAGCACTATATCATGCAAAGCACAATCCCAAATCACCCAATATAATATAAACCATACAAATTATGACTCCTATTTTATTTCTGGGTTGCACATAAGACAGGAGTAGTTGTAAACTTAAAAATAAACTTATAGTGTCCTGAAAAAGTGAAAAGTAAAATGTCTGTAGACATCCTTTAGGCTAAGGGCATAACCATAAAACACAATACCATACCATGTGCAGGAGTTCAGCGGAGTGAAGCAGTTGGTGCTGTGCACAGAGCAACTAATTGCAAACCAACTAATCGATTATGAGATTCGTTGACAACTATTTTCATAATCGATTATTATTGATTATGACGATTAGTTGTTGCAGCTCTACAGTCCGATGTATAGCCAAAAAAGGAAAAGAAGAAAGGACAAGAATAAGGGAAAAAATAGGAGCAGATTAAAAAAGGAGATAAACACTTAAACTACCGACAGAAAAAAATAAATAAAAAAATAAATGTAGCAAAAAAATGGGCGGTTCTCATGGACTCTCACCACCATTAAAGAAAATACATTATCAGGTAAGCATAAATTATATTTTCTTACATAAAGGTAGTGAGTCCACGAGTGATTAGGGCAGGACAAAATAATTTTTAATCGATTTTAAACAACTTTCCACTTGACTTTTATCATTAAATTTGCTTTGTTCCCTTGGTGGTAATTTTGAAACGCTAAACCTGCCTAAGCTCAAACTGATTTCTAAACCATTGAAAACCGCCTCCTAGCTCAGAGCATTTTGAAAGTTTTTCACAGTTACACAGTCCTAGTTCATGTGTGTCATATAGATACCTTTGTGCTCACTCCTGTGGAGTTATTTAGGATTCTGCACTGATTGGCTAAACTGTATTACAAACAAACAGATGTACTCAGGAACTCCGTAGATAGTTGAACAAATAAAAACAGTCTTTATTCCAAAAAAGGTTAAAATACACACACAGGATAAGTAGTGACTGGTCTACCAGTCACTACTTATCCTGTGTGTGTATTTTAACCTATTTTAACCTTTTTTGGAATAAAGACTGTTTTTATTGGTTCAACTATCTACGGAGTTCCTGAGTACATCTGTTTGTTTGTATTACTATTTCGTGGTCTACGAGGAGTTCCACATTCCATCTCAGGACCAATCGTTATTGGATCTCAAGGCTCCCTAAAGTGTTAGTTTTGGGGTTTACCACCTTTTCTACTTTGTTTGCTCCACACTGTGTGAAGACGCTTCATCCCGTTCAAAGCCGCTGATTGGATACAGCGGACCTGCAATTGACACACCTCCTGCACACCCTTCCGTGCATTGGATCCTTTGTGAGATTGATTTGCCCCAGGAGGGGAGCGCGGCTCTACATGCTTACGTCCCGGGACTCGTCTCTTCAGAGGTATGTGCCGCTGATGGTTCCTTGCCGAATGTGTATTGTGCCTTTACTTGGAGGTGAGACTTTGTATTTCTTTGTTTGAAGCAACGTCTTTTACTCTTATCATCAGAGTGGTATCCGATATCCCCATTTACATTAACTGGAGCCTTTACATCTCTATTGTTTCCACACCAGAACTTTGTGCTCTTTGTATGGCTAAACTGTATGTCTGTCAAAAGCACTGAAATAGGGGGGCAGTCTGCAGAGGCTTAGATACAAGCTAATCATAGAGGTAAAACATATATTAATATAACAGTGCTGGTTATGCAAAACTGGGGG
Organism: Bombina bombina; assembly: GCF_027579735.1. NCBI lineage: Eukaryota > Metazoa > Chordata > Amphibia > Anura > Bombinatoridae > Bombina > Bombina bombina. The sequence goes on from NC_069501.1 coordinate 1,100,997,059, forward strand.
ATGGGTAATAAAGGGATTATCTATCTTTTTAAACAATCAAAATTCTGGTGTAGACTGTCCCTTTAAAGGACTTTCCAAAAGCCACTTCAGAAAAAAGCAAAAACATCAAAAAAGGAAGAATATGCTAAAGATATGTAAAGAAGAACCAGCAGCAATAACTGTGCTCAGATATGCAGCCTTCAGCTTGTAAAGCAGATAAGCTACCTGCTAGGCAACACTGGTCTGGACCCCAGTAGCTACCTTGCAAATTTGAAAAACAGAAGTCTCATTCCAAAAAGCCCAGGAAAAAGCTACTGACCTTGTAGAATGTTCAGTACGATGTTTAGGAGGAGGCTAACCCACATCCAAAATGTTTATGAATCAAAAGCTTCAATCAGGAAGCCAACAAAACAACTGTTAACATATGACCCCTTCTAAAAAAACAAAAACAAAACTAGAGGATTGCGTAAAATCTTAGTAACCTGCAAATAGAATTTCAAAGCCATACATAACATCATCTAAAATATGAAGAAGCCTCTCCTTAGAATATTTTGGATTAGGACAAAAAGAAATAAACTCATGACTAAAGTTGTCTAAAGACAACACTTAAGGCAAGAAATCAAACTGGTTCTCAAAACTGCCTTATCCTAATGGTATACCAGATAAGGAGGTCCATAGGAGCAGACAAAACAGTCATTCTTCTAACAGCAGGAATTGCTAAAAGAAACAAACCTTTCCAAGACAAAAGCCGAGTATCCTAAAAGTGAAAGCAATAAATGTTCCCACGATAATCCAAATAAATAAAATAATTTATTCAAATTTCAGTTAAAAATAAACAGCAGAATCATCAATAAAAGGCACAATATGAGCAGCAACAAGTCTGACCGTTTTTGGTCCCAGAACCCTACTTATAGACTTAAAGCACTCACAGGTGGCCTTAGTGTTTAAAAATAATTAGAAACAATCTTATTGGCTAAAACAATATGGCTCAAAATTAACCCTTAGATGTAGCCAAGAGATTAACAGCAGGTTGAAAACTTCTATTACACATCCAATACATACATATGGTAAATTCAATCAAAGTTTTAACAATTTATATAAACATTCAAATCAACTGATAAACTACATATTTTTAAGCACAAAAGATAGTTATTAAATAAATATGAATACTAAATATTGAATAATAAGTAATAATACAAGTGATACAAAAATGAACACATTAGAATACAAAAATCATTGCCAATAATTAATATTGTCAAATTGAATCCTCGTGGCACCAAACAATTAAGTTTAAAGATCCATTTTTTTTTCTCAGCAACATAGCATTTGAGTTTATCTCAACCTCCTGAGGGTCTAGAAACCTGTTCAATAGCCTGTCATCTTAAAGAACTGACATTTATGATGTACCTCAATAGAATGTCTATACAAGTCTGAGTAAGCCCTGTCCCTGAGATGTAAGATAAATGTTCCTTAATACGTGTGCCGACGTCACGTGTTGTCCTACCCACATATTGGCGTGATCACAATGTGCACTTAATCAAATAGATGACATAAGAGCTAGTACAGTTTATACATCCCTTTGTCTCAAAAGTATCCATAGAAGTGGCAGAATGAAAAACAGTCACATAAACATGGTCACAAGACTTGCATGTTCATTTACCACACCTAAAGGTGTCATTAAAATATAACCATGAGCTCTTAGGACGTTCACTTCTTAAGAGACATAGGGGCATATTTATCAAGCTCGCGTATGCTGTCGGCATTTATCAATGTGCAGCGGACATGATCCACAATATCGGATGATGTACGCTTGCACATTAATAAATAGGCCCCTCAGAGACAAAAGATTTCCCAGGGTCAAATTTATTTGTTTTAAAAATTTTCCCCATCAAGGTGGGCAGATTCCTTCTTACAATAGAACATACCTCCTCATATTAGTTAGAAAAGGTAGTCAGAAAAAGTGGTCCTTGGTTGTTATTGGGGGAATGTATATGGGACTGTGTTAGCTTAGTATCTAGCAGTATCTTCCTATCCATGGCTCACACCTCAGTAAATTCCATATACTCCTATCCATTGGAATACACTCTGGACCTTAAACGCTTGGTTAAATCGCTACTCTCTCTAAGAAAGGATTCCTCCAAGGAACAATTGCGTTTCAGATGCATAAACTGTCCCTTAGCTATACCCTTGAACACATGCTTTGGGTGATTGCTACGGGCATGAAGAAGAGAGTTTCCAGAAACTGGCTCTCTATAGAGAAAGGAGAGCGCACATCTATTGGCACAATCAGCTGAAAAAGTAACATCCAAAAATGAATGTCTGTCTTATGCCAATCAAAATTAACTGAAGTGCCACCTTATTCTGATTAAGGCAGTCCACAAATTGCCCTGCAGTGTCAAAATCAGATGACCAGATAATCAGAAGATCATTTATGTAGCGCATATATTTAATTAAAGGTGCACCAAATATGTTGTCACCTCCAAAGACGTGGACCCACTCCCACCACCCCATAAAGATGTTGGCATAAGAGGGGGCAAACTTTTCCCCCATAGTCGTTCCATGACTATGGAGGTAACAACATCCTAACAATATCCCAATAGTGCATAGGCTCAATAAAAAAATAAAAATAAAAAAAAATCAACCTGCAAAATCCTTAGAAAAAAAACTAAAGGTTCTAAAGAGGCAACATTGGTTTTTACCACTGGCTAGATCCTTACTAAAGATGGAGCAAAAAACTCTGAATGTCAGGAAGCTTGGCAATCTTCTTGATAAACAAAACTGTAAAAGCTGAAAACTGTCTCTTTAACACCCCCCCCCCCCCAAATGGCAGATCAACCCTTATCTAAACCATCCTGAAGGAACTGAAGAATACAAGGAATATTAAAAGAGTGCCAGCTAAAATCCATACTTTACACAATAAGAAATAAAGGTCTTCCAAACCCTATGAAAAACTTCTCTTTTCACAGGATTACTGGCCTGAATCAAGGTCTCAATAACAGAATCAGAAAAAGGCTTTCTGTCTAAAAACTAAGCATTCAGTCTCAAAGCCATCAAATTGAGATATTTCAGAACCTGGTTAAAAAAAAAACAAAAAAAAAAAACAGCCCTTGAGACAGAAGGTAATTGAACAGAAAAAGCCCATGGAAGGCAACTGGACATCTGCAACAGTTCCGCAAACCAAGTTCTGCAAGATCACGCTGGAGAAATCAGAATTACTGGCGATACTTCCTGTTTCATCCTGTCTATCACTCTTAGTAACAGAACAATAGAAGGAAAGACATAAGCCAGACAAAACAACCAAGGAGCTACTAGAACAGCCACAAATACTGCCTGAGGATCCTTGAACCTCGCAAAATATCTGTGGATCTTGTTGTTCAACCGAGAAGCCATCAAATATATTTATGGAAGGCGCCATCAACCTAAAATCGGATAGAAAACTTCCAAATGAAGGAAACACTCACCCCGGATAAAGAAACTAGCAAAAGAGAAGCCTGCTTCCCAAATGCTCACTTCCTGGAATATGAAGTACAAAAACTCAACAGAGATTTGTCTCTGCTCAGAACAAAAACACCTCCCTCTTCGCCAGGGAATTGCAAGTTCCTTCTTGATGATAGAAGTAAGACAGCACTGTGACACTGTCTAATTGAAAATGCAGAGTCCATCTCTAAAGAGCCCTGATGATTTCACAGAGTTCCAGCACTCTCCGAGACCCCCAGACTGCACCCCATATTAAAAAAGTATTGCATTTTCTTAAGATCACAGTGCTATTTGGATGAACAAGAATGCCCCTAGAAAAATGCACTGATAATTAATCCCCCAAAAAACAGGATTTGTCTTGCTCAGAAATCCAGAAGGATTTTTTGAAAAAGCGGAGTATGATCCCTGAATCACTGACAAAGCTGAAAAGTTCTCAGGTGAAACTGAGCAAATGGAATAGCATCTGATGCTGCTATTAGACCTAATACCTCCATGCAAAGAAATATGAAGTGAAAAAGAACTGAAGTTTAGAACAAGCTGAGAAAAACTTCCATCCCCTATGGTCTGTCATAGAGATTTAGTGGAACCCGTACCAAGACATCCGCTGGGAAAAGAAACAACGACATACCTTGAGCTCATATTACACACAAATTACTGTGAGTAATAGCCAGATCAAACGGATGAACACCAAATTCAAAATGGTTGTCCAGGAATGCAAATCTTAGAAACTGATGATGATCTATATCCATATCTATTGTAGATATAAACTGTCCTCGTAGAACAAGTTGCAGATTGGTTAGAATTGTCTCCCTCTGAAAAGAAGGAACCAAGAGAAACTTGTATAAATCCAAAACTGGCCTATAAGACCCCTCCTTCTTGGGAACAATAAAGAGGTTGAACTAAAACCCCTGGCCTTGTTCCAAACTTGGAACTGGGACTATTATTCCTATAGAATCCATATCTAAGACTAACTGAAAGAAGCCTCTTGTTTCTTCTGTTAAGTGTGATCAGTCCACGGGTCATCATTACTTGTGGGATATTAACTGCTCCCCTACAGGAAGTGCAAGAGGATTCACCCAGCAGAGTTGCTATATAGCTCCTCCCCTCTACGTCACCCCCAGTCATTCTCTTGCACCCAACGACTAGATAGGATGTGTGAGAGGACTATGGTGATATATTTAGTTTTTATATCTTCAATCAAAAGTTTGTTATTTTATAATAGCACCGGAGTGTGTTATTCCTTCTCTGGTAGAATTTGAAGAAGAATCTACCTGAGTTTTTCTATGATTTTAGCCGGAGTAGTTAAGATCATATTGCTGTTTCTCGGCCATCTGAGGAGAGGTAAACTTCAGATCAGGGGACAGCAGGCAGATTAATCTGCAAAGAGGTATGTAGCAGTTTGTTATTTTCTAACATGGAATTGATGAGAAAATCCTGCCATACCCTTATAATGTAAACTCAGCCTTGAATGCAGTAGATGTAGCTGATATCAGGCTGTCATGTATGTATATTTTACACTTCAGTTTTCTGGGAAATGGTTCTTCTCTGGCTTTTAAACTGTATACATAGACTTAACCTATTTTGCAGGGACTTGCAATAGGTTTTAAATGACAATTAATTATTGAGGTAAAACGTTTTTTTGCTGGCATGTAAAAACGTTTTTTTTCTCTGAGGTACTGGGTGAAAAAATGTTTTGGGCACTTTTTTTCCACTTGGCAATAGTTTTGATTTAAATTAGAGCAGTTCACTGATCCCTCTCACTGTTATGTGTGTGGGGGAGGGGCCATTTTGGTGCTTTCACTATGCATCAGAAAAACTCAGTCAGAGGTTCATTTTCTTCCTGCATGATCCGGTTCATCTCTACAGAGTTCAGGGATCTCAAGAGTCTTTTTTGAGGGAAGTAATCATTCACAGCAGAGCTGTGCTGAGGGTATTGACTGTGATATAAAAAACGTTTATTTGTGTATTTTTTTCTGCTGCCTGGGTTAGTTATCATTTGCTGAGGGGAACAATCCTTTGCTAAAACTGTATATTCTGACAAAGATTGATGCTATAACTTAATTATTTTATCTGTTATAATATTTTCTGTGCTTCTTAAAGGCACAGTTCGTTTTCATATTATTTGTAAATTACTTTGAAAAGTATTTCCAAGTTGCTGTTTATTTGCTAGTGTGTTAAACATGTCTGATTCAGAGGAATATCTCTGTGCTATATGTGTTAATGCCAAAGTGGAGCCCAATAGAAATTTATGTACTAAATGTATTGATGCTACTTTAAAAAATAGTCAATCTGTACAAATTGAACAAATTTCACCAAACAACGAGGGGAGAGTTATGCCGACTAACTCGCCTCACGTGTCAGTACCTGCATCTCCCGCTCAGGAGGTGCGTGATATTGTAGCGCCGAGTGCATCTGGGCGGCCATTACAAATCACATTACAAGATATGGCTACTGTTATGACTGAAGTTTTGGCTAAACTACCAGAACTAAGAGGTAAACGTGATCACTCTGGGATGAGAACAGAGTGCGCTGATAATGCAAGGGCCATGTCTGATACTGCGTCACAGTTTGCAGAACGTGAAGACGGAGAGCTTCATTCTGTGGGTGACGGTTCTGATCCAAATAAACTGGACTCAGACATTTCAAATTTTAAATTTAAGCTTGAGAACCTCCGTGTGTTACTAGGGGAGGTATTAGCGGCTCTGAATGATTGTAACACAGTTGCAATCCCAGAAAAAATGTGTAGGTTGGATAAATATTTTGCGGGTACCGACGAGTACTGACGTTTTTCCTATACCTAAGAGACTTACTGACATTGTTACTAAGGAGTGGGATAGACCCGGTGTGCCTTTCTCACCCCCTCCTATATTCAGAAAAATGTTTCCAATAGACGCCGCCACACGGGACTTATGGCAAATGGTCCCTAAGGTGGAGGGAGCAGTTTCTACTTTAGCTAAGCGTACCACTATCCCAGTGGAGGATAGCTGTGCTTTTTCAGATCCAATGGATAAAAAATTAGAGGGTTACCTTAAGAAAATGTTTGTTCAACAAGGGTTTATATTGCAACCTCTTGCATGTATTGCGCCTGTCACGGCTGCAGCAGCATTTTGGTTTGAGTCTCTGGAAGAGACACTTCAATCATCCACACTAGATGACATCACACACAAACTTAAATTCCTTAAGTTAGCTAATTCATTTATTTCAGATGCCGTAGTACATTTAACTAAACTTGCGGCTAAAAATTCAGGATTCGCCATTCAGGCACGCAGAGCTCTGTGGCTAAAATCCTGGTCAGCTGATGTTACGTCTAAATCTAAATTGCTTAATATTCCTTTCAAAGGGCAGACCTTATTCGGGCCCGGCTTGAAAGAGATTATTGATGACATTACAGGAGGTAAAGGTCATGCCCTGCCTCAGGACAAGGCCAAAGCCAAGGCTAGACAGTCCAATTTTCGTTCCTTTCGTAATTTCAAAGCAGGAGCAGCATCAACTTCCTCTGCACCAAAACAGGAAGGAGCTGTTGCTCGCTACAGACAAGGCTGGAAACCTAACCAGTCCTGGAACAGGGGCAAACAGGCCAGAAAACCTGCTGCTGCCCCTAAGACAGCATGAATTGAGGGCCCCCGATCTGGGACCGGATCTAGTGGGGGGCAGACTTTCCCTCTTCGCCCAGGCTTGGGCAAGAGATGTTCAGGATCCCTGGGCGTTAGAGATCATATCTCAGGGATACCTTCTGGACTTCAAATCCTCTCCCCCAAGAGGGAGATTTCATCTGTCAAGGTTGTCAACAAACCTAACAAAGAAGGAAGCGTTTCTACGCTGCGTACAAGATCTTTTATTAATGGGAGTGATCCATCCAGTTCCGCGGTTGGAACAAGGACAAGGGTTTTACTCAAATCTGTTTGTAGTTCCCAAAAAGAGGGAACCTTCAGGCCAATCTTGGATTTAAAGATCCTAAACAAATTCCTAAGAGTTCCATCGTTCAAGATGGAAACTATTCGAACAATTTTGCCCATGATCCAAGAGGGTCAGTACTTGACCACAGTGGATTTAAAGGATGCTTACCTTCACATACCGATTCACAGAAGTCATTACCGGTATCTAAGGTTTGCCTTTTTTTTTTTTTTTTAAATATTGTTTTTTATTGAACAATTTTCAAGTTTACAACAAAATAAGAAAAAGAGGGAAAGGAAAAGGGGGAAAAATAAATAAAATTCCAAATAGACAAGTATAATTAAGAACATTATGAAGAAGGGACAAGACGGTATAAGTCATCACAACAATTTTTAGGATTGTAGTAAAACAATTAGTTAATTAGTTAATTATCAGCCGGGTAAAGGCTAGTAGGACAATTGACAACAAGTGCGCTAAGGCGAATACAAAGATGGAGGTGAAGGCGGAGACAGTGTTAGGGAGGGGATAGAAAGGGGAGAAGTGAGAGGAGAGGTTACAGGTGCTAGTGCTGGGGTCTCAGTGGGTTAATGGTTTCCCAATAGAACTTGACAAGGTGGTAGTGTGTCATCCTGTTATTTTTAAAATAATAGTACTCCTCTAGGTGGATTAACTCTTGTGTTCGCGCCTTCCAGGTCTCTATTGTGGGAACTATTTCTGTTTTCCAAGCCCTAGCTATAAGGGATTTCGCTCCGTTCAAACATATCTGGAGGAGATGCGCGCGGAGTTTACAGGACTGTTTGGATGTGTCATTGAATAGTACCATGGCGGGTGTAATTACAAATGGTGTATCAAATAATGGTGCTACAAATCGTCGCAGAGCCTGCCAAAAGGCCCGCAGCTTAGGGCATGACCACCATATATGGGTCATGTGACCAACGCCTCCACAGCCCCTCCAACATCCAGAAGGGGAACCCGGATAAATGCGGGAGAGCCTCAACGGTGTTAAGTACCACCTGGTTATGATTTTGTAATTCATTTCCAAAATTTGGGTGGAGGTGGATGAGCTGTGAGTGCGCTGATACATTTTTTCCCACTGCTCCTCTGAGAATTCCAGTTCCAACTCAGCTGACCAAGTCTGAGTGGTTTTAGGTAACCGTTTATATAGGCACGCGTCAAGGATTCTTTTAGACAAGGCTAGGGAACCCTTTAGGGCTCCTCCATGTCTACAAATAGATTCAAAGTGTGTAAGGGGGCGAAGGAGAGAGAGTTTATGGGGGGAGGTTGCTAAAAGGTGCTGTAATTGAGAATATTTAAGCCATTGTCCAAAGGTGCCCTGCAGCACATCTGACAATTCAGGAGCAGATTTCAATGTGCCCAAGTGAAGGAATTCACAAAGTGGAGAGGAGAGGCCTAAGTCAGAAAATCTAGTGTATTTGCTCGCGTTATGGATGCTTTGTAGCCATTCCGTGTTTTGGAAAATCGGAAACATGGGGGAAAAAGGGGAGGAGATTCCAGGGACGTGATCCAGGATATTGTCCCATGTGTGGAAAATATGTTTATATAGGGGCGAAGTTTTTGTCACTAGCGGTCTATAAGTATGAGGCAGCCAACAGAGAGGGCCTATTTGAGGAGATTGGAGAATGTGTGCATCTAGTGATATCCATGCTTTATCTATGTGTCCTACATGCCAGTCGAACACACGTTGTAGTGTGCCCGCTTGGTAGTACTGGGTGATGCATGGGACCGCCAGTCCTCCTTTGATCTTTGGTCGATATAAAGTGTGCCTCGCTACTCTAGGTCTTTTGCTTCCCCATATGAATTTATTAAGGGTCGACTGCAGCTGGTCTAGGTAAGTCTGAGGGAGGTCAATAGGGACTGTCTGGAGAGTGTATAGCACAAGAGGCAAGATGGACATCTTAACTACCTGCATTCTGCCCCACCAGGAAAACGGCTTGGATTGCCAATTTTGGCTATTAGATTGGATACGTTTGAGGAGCGGGATATAATTAGCCTGAAAGAGGGAGCTTACTTTGGGAGTGAGGGCAATACCTAGATATTTTATCTGATCGGTACATAAATGGTATGGGCATATTTCGGAAATGGCCGCAAATTGTTTAGGCTTCATGTTTATATTAAGGATATTAGATTTTTGATCATTTATGTGAAAGTGTGAGAGGTTACCGAACCGGCGGAACTCTGCTAGGAGGTGAGTAATCGAATTACGGGGGTCGGACAGAGTTAACAAGATGTCGTCGGCATATAGACTGATTTTGTATTCGGAAGGACCTATTGTAATCCCCTTAATGTTCATATTATTCCTAATGTGTGCGGCTAATGGTTCCATTGCTATTGCAAACAGCAATGGAGAAAGTGGGCACCCCTGGCGGGTTCCATTGTATATTTGAAAGGGATCTGAGAGAGTGTTATTAACTTTGATCCTAGCTGAAGGACAGTGATATAAACTAAAGATTCTATTTATGGTCGTGTCTCCAAAGCCGAATTCCGTCAGAGTCGATTTAAGATATGTCCAGTTCAGTCTGTCGAATGCTTTTTCCGCGTCGGTAGAGACCAGGACTGATTCAATTTTGGAGGTAGACACGTAGTCTATTAAGTGCAATGTTCGGATAGTATTGTCCCTGGCCTCCCGACGCGGAATAAAGCCTGTCTGGTCAGTGTGTATAAGTCGTGGTAGCAGTTTATTAATTCTGGTAGCGATAATTTTGGCATAAATTTTTGCGTCCGTGTTAATTAAGGAAATGGGGCGGTAGCTACCCGGAAGGTTAGGGGGTTTATCTTGCTTGTGGATCAAGGTAATATGTGCTGACATCATATCTCTGGAGAAAGGTTCATGATTATCTACTGATTTGAATAAAGTGGCTAAATGTGGGGCTAGAATGTGCTTGAAAGATTTATAATAGGAATTGGACAGTCCGTCTGGGCCAGGGGTTTTGTGGTTAGGTAGGGATTCAATAGCTGAGAGAATCTCGGCCACTTCAATGGGTGCATCAAGTTGGTCTGATTCCGACTGGGACAAGGTCTGAAGACCTGCACGGCGAACATAATCCTCACATTCCGCTCGAGTTTGGCTGTCATTTAAGGGGGGGAGTTGGTATAAGGATTTGAAAAATGTATGAAACACTCTAGCTATTCCCTTGCTATCTTGAATATCTACTGAGTCTTGCGAAGATATTTTGTGTATAAAGGAGTTAAGCGTCCTTTGACGGAGCGCTTTGGCCAATAATGTGCCTATCCTATTCCCCTCTGTAAAGTAAAGCTTGCGTAAGAAAAAGGCATGTTTCAGGGCTTCCCTATTGAGATATGCGTTAAGGTCTCTTCTGGCTTTCGTCAGCTTATTCTCTAGGAGTTTGTCGTGTGGTGCAATTGCAAATTCTGTCGCAGCTCTATTTAGATTTGTTGTCAGTGAGTCGAATTCTTTTCTCCTTAGTTTAACTAGGTTTGCTTTATATTTAAGGAAATCCCCTCTGATAACTGCCTTGTGTGCGTCCCATACTATTTGAGATTTCGTCGTGCCATTGTCATTTAGGGCAAAATAGTCCGCTAAGGATCGGGTGATCTCCTCGGACAGTTGTACATTCTTAAGCAGTGATTCGTCTAGTCTCCAACAGTATTGGGACACGGGGGCTGAGGGCCAGGAGATCTCTATGGAGACAGCGGAGTGGTCTGTCCATGACACGGGGGTAATGTACGAGTGTCTTGTCAAGTGTAGGTGATTCTGATCAATAAAAATATAGTCGATCCTAGATGAGGATCTCTGGGGATATGAATAGAAGGTATAGGTTTTTGTCTGGGGGTGATGGAGTCTCCAAATATCCACTAAAGTCAGGTTCTGTATTTTACTCTGAATAGAATGTAGTGTGGAGGTAGGTATGCAGCTGCGCCCCAGTGAAGGTTTGCCTTTTTAGACAGGCATTACCAGTTTGTAGCTCTTCCATTCGGACTGGCTACGGCTCCAAGAATCTTCACAAAGGTTCTGGGCACTCTTCTGGCTGTACTAAGACTGCGAGGAATTTCAGTAGCTCCGTACTTAGACGACATACTGATACAAGCTTCAAGCTTTCAAACTGCCAAATCTCATACAGAGATAGTACTGGCATTTCTAAGGTTGCATGGATGGAAAGTGAACGAAGAGAAAAGTTCTCTCTTTCCACTCACAAGAGTTCCCTTCCTGGGGACTCTGATAGATTCTGTAGAAATGAAGATTTACCTGACAGAGGACAGGTTAACAAAACTTCAAAATGCATGCCGTGTCCTTCATTCCATTCAAGAGACCAGAAATTCTCTTCTATGGTGGCTTTATCGGCCACATCTGTCCAGGGGAATGCCATTCAGCAGGCCAGACTGGTCAATTGTAACAACAGACGCCAGCCTACTAGGTTGGGGCGCTGTCTGGAATTCTCTGAAGGCTCAGGGACTATGGAATCAGGAGGAGAGTCTTCTTCCAATAAACATTCTGGAATTGAGAGCAGTCCTCAATGCTCTTCTGGCTTGGCCCCAGTTAGCAACTCGGGGGTTCATCAGGTTCCAGTCGGACAACATCACGACTGTAGCTTATATCAACCATCAGGGAGGGACAAGAAGCTCCCTAGCAATGATGGAAGTATTGAAGATAATTCGCTGGGCAGAGTCTCACTCTTGCCACCTGTCTGCAATCCACATCCCGGGAGTGGAGAACTGGGAGGCGGATTTCTTAAGTCGTCAGACTTTTCATCCGGGGGAGTGGGAACTTCATCCAGAGGTCTTTGCCCAAATACTTCCACGTTGGGGCAAACCAGAGATAGATCTCATGGCGTCTCGACAGAACGCCAAGCTTCCGCGCTACGGGTCCAGATCCAGGGATCCGGGAGCGGTCCTGATAGATGCCTTGACAGCACCATGGACCTTCAGGATGGCTTATGTGTTTCCACCTTTCCCGATGCTTCCTCGATTGATTGCCAGAATCAAACAGGAGAAAGCATCAGTGATTCTAATAGCGCCTGCATGGCCACGCAGGACTTGGTATACAGATCTGGTGGACATGTCATTCTGTCCACCTTGGTCGTTACCTCTGAAACAGGACCTTCTGATTCAGGGTCCTTTCAAACATCAAAATCTAACTTCTCTGAAGCTGACTGCTTGGAAATTGAACGCTTGATCTTATCAAAGCGTGGTTTTTCTGAGTCAGTTATTGATACCTTAATACAGGCTAGGAAGCCTGTCACCAGAAAGATTTACCATAAAATATGGCGTAAATACCTATATTGGTGCGAATCCAAAGGTTACTCTTGGAGTAAGGTTAGGATTCCTAGGATATTGTCTTTTCTACAAGAAGGTTTAGAAAAGGGGTTATCCGCTAGTTCCTTAAAGGGACAGATCTCAGCTCTGTCCATTCTGTTACACAAGCGTCTGTCAGAAGTTCCAGACGTTCAGGCTTTTTGTCAGGCTTTGGCCAGGATTAAACCTGTGTTTAAAGCTGTGGCTCCACCATGGAGTTTAAACCTTGTTCTTAACGTTTTACAGGGTGTTCCTTTTGAACCCCTTCATTCCATTGATATAAAGTTGTTATCTTGGAAAGTTCTATTTTTAATGGCTATTTCCTCGGCTCGAAGAGTCTCTGAGTTATCAGCCTTACATTGTGATTCTCCTTATTTGATTTTTCACTCGGATAAGGTAGTTCTGCGTACTAAGCCTGGGTTCTTACCTAAGGTAGTCACTAACAGGAATATCAATCAGGAGATTGTTGTTCCATCCTTGTGCCCAAATCCTTCTTCGAGGAAGGAACGTCTTTTGCACAATCTGGATGTAGTTCGTGCCCTTAAATTTTATTTACAGGCAACTAAAGATTTTCGACAAACGTCTTCCCTGTTTGTCGTTTACTCTGGTCAGAGGAGAGGTCAAAAAGCTTCTGCTACCTCTCTCTCTTTTTGGCTTCGTAGCATAATTCGTTTAGCTTATGAGACTGCTGGACAGCAGCCTCCTGAAAGAATTACAGCTCATTCCACTAGAGCTGTGGCTTCCACTTGGGCCTTTAAGAATGAGGCCTCTGTTGAACAGATTTGCAAGGCTGCAACTTGGTCTTCGCTTCATACTTTTTCCAAATTTTACAAATTTGACACTTTTGCTTCCTCGGAGGCTATTTTTGGGAGAAAGGTTCTTCAGGCAGTGGTTCCTTCTGCATAAAGAGCCTGCCTATCCCTCCCGTCATCCGTGTACTTTTGCTTTGGTATTGGTATCCCACAAGTAATGATGACCCGTGGACTGATCACACTTAACAGAAGAAAACATAATTTATGCTTACCTGATAAATTCCTTTCTTCTGTAGTGTGATCAGTCCACGGCCCGCCCTGTTTTTTAAGGCAGGTAAATATTTTTTAAATTATACTCCAGTCACCACTACACCCTTGGCTTCTCCTTTCTCGTTGGTCCTTGGTCGAATGACTGGAGGTGACGTAGAGGGGAGGAGCTATATAGCAACTCTGCTGGGTGAATCCTCTTGCACTTCCTGTAGGGGAGCAGTTAATATCCCACAAGTAATGATGACCCGTGGACTGATCACACTACAGAAGAAAGGAATTTATCAGGTAAGCATAAATTATGTTTTCTTGAACTCATGGATCTAGAACAGATTGAATCAAAACCCCTTGAAAAAAGATATAATACGCCCCTTACCATAAGTTTCTGGATCCGGGCCGTACCCTCATACTAACTAAGTAGAGGAGGCAGAATTCGTAGACTTTTTAGACTTGACTCAATTTAAATTTTACTTCCAGTAAAACCTGGAAGAGCTCTGTTTCTAAAAGATTGACAAAATATACATACTGTATATGCATACACACATATATGAGAAAAGCATCCCTGCTTAACACACAGCAGAAAAAAATAATGTATAACCTCTCACATTTAGAAAAAAATGCTATAAAAAACTTAAAGGGACACTCAAGTCAAAAATAAACTTCATGACTCAGATAGAGCAGCAATTTTAAACAACTCTCCAATTTACTTCCATTAACAAAATGTGCACAGTCTTTTTATATTTACACTTTTTGAGTCACCAGCTCCTACTGAGCATGTGCAAGAATGCACAGCATATATGTATATGCATTTGTGATTGGCTGATGGCTGTCACATGATACAGGGGGAGTGGAAATAGACATAACTTTGCAATTTATTTAACAAAAATCTACTACTCATTTGAAGTTCAGACTAAGTGCTATTGCATTGTCTTCTTATTGTGCATTTGTTGATTATGCAAATCTACTTTATTGACTGGTCCTTTAAAAAAACAATGAAAATATTATTATTAAGCCTGCGGACAAGGGAGGAGCAGTGGTGATCATGAATACACAGGACTACATCACAGAGGGAAATAGACAATTATCAGATCAAACTTATTACAATAAACTAGAAAAAGGACCCTACCCAGGAAAACACTTTGCAACTTAGAAAACTAATAAAAACATTCCCTAAACACACGCAACATAAACTGGACAAACTGGTTCCCTCTAACCCTAGCATAGCGACATTCTATATGTTGCCAAAAATCCACAAACCAGGGAACCCAGGTAGACCAATAATAACTGGCATGGACACTCTGACTGAGCAAATATCGGGCCTAGTGGAGAATATTCCTAAGCCCATAGTTATTAACATCACTAGCTTTATAAAAGACACCACTGATTTTCTTAACAAAATCAGCCAGATAACAGAATTGCCAGAGGATACTATACTTGTGACAATGGATGTGGAATCCCTGTACAGCAATATTCCACATAAAGATGGTATTGATGCCTGCTTAAACTTTCTTTCCTCAGACAGCTCTAACCATATAAAGTGCTTCTACAATCAGTAAACTTACAGAATTTATACTCGCCCACAATTATTTAATCTTCAATAACGCCATCTATTTACAAACCATGGGAACAGCCATGGGCACCAAAATGGCACCACAGTATGCAAACCTCATCATGGCTGACTTAGAACAGAGATTCCTAGCTACTCACCCTCACAAACCCTTCAAATACTTTCGCTACATAGATGATATTTTCATAAATCATTTAATATATTTCATGCATCAATCAAGCTTAGAATGGACTTTTCTAGAGATTGTGTCAGCTTCCTGGATACAACAATATCCATCACAAATGGCAAATTACACTCATCTGTATACAGGAAACCAACAGATAGATGCAGCTACCTCCACAGCTCCAGCTCCCACCCCAATCACATTAAAAAATCCATAATCTACAGTCAGGCCACCAGATATCACAGAATTTGCTCAGACAACAAGGACCGTGACAAACACATCACACTGTCCCAATCATTCAGAGAAAAAGGTTACAAAACAAGGGTAATAAACAAACAAATTAAGTCTGCCCTTAATAACCCACATGAACACTTGCTACAATACAGGGAGAAGAAAAACATATCGCGTATCCCACTAGTAGTCAAATATAACCCTGCTGTAGAAGGAATACGAAAAATCCTAAAAGACTTACAGCCACTACTCTTAGAGGATCCCACACTCAAAAAAAAAATCTTTCCAAAACCCCCTATCCTGGCACTCAGACAACCACCTAACCTAAAACAGAAACTGGTCCACAGAAAGCTACCCCTTGATAAAAAGAACACCCAGAATGGAACCAAGCGCTGCAACAAAGCTCTCTGCAAACTATGTAAAAAAATGGGAAAGCAGCACAGCTAATCACAAGAGTAAATCCTGTAACATTAAAGGGGCATATTCATGTATATCTGCAAATGTGGTATACATGATACAATGCACTGCATGTGAAGTGGGATGTTAAATTGGTGAAACAAGCCAAAAACTGAACCTTCGGATGAACTTACACAGACACTCAATCAAAAACCACTGTGAAAAAAAATACTGTACCCCTGTTGGTCACCATTTCACCCAACCTGACCACTCCATCCAAAACCTCAAAATCAAGATTCTCAGAGGCAACTTCAAAAACACCATGGAAAGAAAAACCTTTGAAATGAAAATGATAATGCACTTCAACTTGCTAAATTCTGGACTAAATGTGTGGTTTCTTAACCCATTATCAAAAATTTTTGTAATGTACTTTAATATACTGTAGTCAATTACATTGTATATTCCACACTCTCTATGCATAGGTACGCAGGTAAGTAATGTCCACACTTTTGTCATTATTATTCTTCCCCTTTTTTTTTTTCTTGCTTTCCTTTCTCCTTTTTTGATCTTATATTCCCCTGTATACCTAATTTCTCATAATTATTTATATTGATTCTATGTTGATATATAACTTTATGTCAGTATATGCTTTGTGTATTACCATATATTTCCCCTGCCTGTAATCTTTTACTGACATTGCCTGTCTCTTAAACCTCATCATGATTTTTACGTCACCCCCTCCTCCCCCTGCATTCAGACCTCTGTAACACTTTGTTTTTTTAGCCCATGCTTTAAGTTCTAATCTGTAAATTCCATCAAATTGGTCAGTATTGCTTCAGACTTGAAAAAGGAAGCCATTCTTCCGAAAGCTTGTTATCTTATAAATGTATAGTTAGTCCAATAAAAAAGTATCATTGCTCAATGCAATACTCTTGTTATTTTGATATCTAAATCTCTGGAATAACACGGCTACTACAATCAACGTATATATATATTTATATAAATAGATAGACACACACCAATACAAATGTGGGGTACACTCATTGCTCTTATTTCCCTTTCCAACTAGTTAAATGTAAGCCAGTTTGTTTTATTATAATAGCCCTTCAGTATAGACCTTAGATAACAATGAGCTTTTTATTAATAATTATGTTCGATAGAGAATTTGCTTGTAAAGTACATGACAAAGGTGTAAATTTAACACATATAATAAAATAATTCTCATCTTTTGCTTGATGTATATTCACATTAAAAGGTCCATAATAAAAGCACTCCAAGATCTTACTAATAATATATATATATATATATATATATATATATATATATATATATATATACACACACACACATCTATATACACACACACACACACACACACACATACATACAACCTAGAACACAATATTTTTTTATTTATATAAAAAAAAAAAAAGTAAATTTTATAAATCCTTACTTTACTTTAATCCCTTTCAGCGTAATTTCCAAACACCCCTAAAATGGGTGTTTTTTTCCCTTCGATCCCTATCCAATCAGCATACACTTGCTGATTAGACAGGGGACCGTGCGTGCACTAGCACACTTCCACTAATTTTCTTGTACAGAGCATTATGAACTCTGAGTGATAGCTTGTTGGTTGCTACAGCAACCGTGGGCAGTGCGGTCCAATGTGCACCCCGCACAGAGAGACCGGATCTGAGTTTGAGGGACATGTGAGAATAATGATGCAGCTTGAACTCACACAGGCAGCAGGGAAGAGGCTACAGATTCACCGATGTGCGCATGATATAAAATACAGGTCGTTTGTGCGTTTCATTGGAGTTAGATATCGTTGTTTTTGGGGGGCAGTGGAATTAATATACTCAAAAACAATGTGCTAGTGCATGAAGGATATATGGAATGTTAGTTCAAATAGTTCCAATTGAATTAATTGCTAATAGTTCCCATGGCTTGTACCTCAAAGAAATACAGATGCTGCAATGGTAAAATACTGTGATATATTCAAGTGACGGAAAATGGTAAGTAAAATACTCACATACTCTAAAGCTTCACATCAAGCTCTAGATATAAACACATTAAGGGAAGAATCCTTATGGAGACAAATTAAGTGAAACTTGGCAGGATACTTTAAAATAAACAAAATGTATGCTTACCTGATAAATTTATTTATTTCCAGATATGGTGAGTCCACAGCTTGAGTAAATTACTGTTGGGGAATATCACTCCTGGCCAGCAGGAGGAGGCAAAAAGCACCACAGTTAAACTGCTAAGTATCACTCCCTTACCCACAACCCCCAGTCATTCGACCAAAGGGAAATGGAGAAAAAGAAGTAACACAAGGTGTAGAGTTCCTGAGGTTATAGTCAAAAGAACAACTGTCTTAAAATAAAGGGTGGGGCCGTGGACTCACCATATCCGGAAATAAATTTATCAGGTAAGCATACAATTTGTTTTTCTTTCCTAAGATATGGCGAGTCCACAGCTTGAGTAATTACTGTTGGGAACCAATACCGAAGCTAGAGGACACGGATAAATAGGGAGGGACAAGACGGGCAGTCCTAAACAGAAGGCACCACCACTTGAAGAACCTTTCTCCCAAAAGGAGCCTCAGCCAAGGCAAAAGTATAAAATTTGTAAAATTTGGAAAATGTATGTAGAAGACGAAGTTGCAGCCTTGCAAATTTGTTCCACAGAAGCTTAATTTTTGAAAGCCCTAGAAGATGAAACAGCTCTTATACGAATTATATTTTGTAACCAAAAAGAAAGAGTAGTATCAGTAGCTTTCTGACCTTTACGTTTCCCAGAGAAACAGACAAAGAGGGCAGAGGACTGGCAAAAATCCTTAGTCGCCGGTAAGTAGAATTTAAGAGCACGTACAATATCCAAATTGTGTAACAAACGTTCTGTGGAAGGAGGAGGATTAGGACACAGAGGGAACAACAATTTCTTGATTGGTATTTCTATTAGAAACAACCTTAGGAAGGAAACCTAACTTAGTATGAAGAACCGCCTTATCATCATGAAAAATAAGATAAGGGAAATCACGCTGCAGAGCTGAGAGTTCCGAGACTCTTCGAGCATAAGAGATAGCAACAAGAAACAAAACCTTCCAAGATAACAACTTGTCTATGAAATGTCTATGAAATGCAACAGCTCAAACGGAAACTGCTTTAAAACTTTAAGAACAAGGTTAAGGCTCCAAGGAGGAGCAACAGACTTAAAGACAGGCCTGATTTTGACCAAGGCCTGACAAAAAGATTGCACATTTGGCACACCCACAAAACGTTTATGTAGTAAAACTGAGAAATCTGACCATTTAGGGTACTGACTGACAATTCCTTCTCCAGGCCTTCCTGAAGAAAAGATAAAATTCTAAGAAATCTAATTCTACTCCAAGAGTAGCCCTTGGATTCACACCAATAAAGATATTTATGCCATATCTTATAGTAAATCTTTCTAGTAACAAGCTTCCGAGCCTGAATCATGGTCTCAATGACCGACTCATAAAAACCACGCTTAGACAGAATTAAGCATTGAATCTCCAAGCAGTCAGCTTCAGAGAAACGAGATTTGGATGAAGGAAGGGACCCTGAATCAGGAGGTCCTTCCTCAGAGGTAGTCTCCAAGGTGGGAGAAATTATATCTCCACTAGGTCTGCAAACCAGATCCTGCAAGGCCCAGCAGGGGCTATTATAATCACTGACACCCTCTCCTGTTTGATACGAGCAATGACTCATGAAAGGAGAGCAAACAGAGGAAACAGGTATGTCAACCTGAAAACTCAAGGAACCGCCAGAGCATCTTTCAGAATTTGACCTTGAACCGTACCTTGGAAGCTTGGAGTTCTGATGGGACTCTATCAGACCTAACTCCGGCACCCCCCATTTGAGGACTAAGCTGGAAAACACCTACGGATGGAGTTCTCACTCCACGGGATGAAAAGTCTGTCTGCTCAGAAAATCCGCTTCCGAGTTGTCTACTCCTGGAATGTGGGTGGAAGATAGACAGCAATTGTGGGTCTCTGCCCACTTAAGAATCCAAATAACCTCCTTCATGGCTAAGGAACTCTGAGTCCCTCCCTGGTGATTGATGTAAGCCACAGCGGTTATGTTGTCTGACTGGAACCTGATAAACTGGGCTGAGGACAACTGAGGCCAAGCCAATAGAGCATTGTAAATCACCCTCAACTCCAAGATTTTGATGGGAAGAGCAGACCATGAGCATTTAACAAGTTCCAGACTACTCCCAGCCCAGCAGGCTGGCGTTTGTGGTCACGATCACCCAGGAAGGTCTCTGAAAGCAGGCTGGGGGTTGAGGGTAAGGGAGTGATACTTAGATGTTTAACTGTGGTGCTCTTTGCCTCCTCCTGCTTTGCCTCCTCCTGCTGGCCAGGAGTGATATTCCCCAACAGTAATTACTCAAGCTGTGGACTCACCATATCTTAGGAAAGAAATATATTTATTAAAACTAAGGTGGATATCACCAAGGCTTACATAAGAGCAGACCCAAGCAAGAACCCCCTCTGACACAGACTGTTAAAATGCAAAACAATGTCTCGAGTTGCAGTTAGTGGTTCAGAAGGTAAGTCTCCGCCCTTTCGGTGACGTCACACAAGGAACTCAGATGTACATTTCACCAATTAATGTTTGGCTTTATCAAGAAATTCATATAGATTTTAAATAAACATATCCCTAAATTTGTATAAAATATTAATGTACATAGCAAAATGTCTAACTCAGAGATGCACTATACAACCATATTTTATACTTCTATAATGTCCCTTTAAACACAGGCAAATTAAATTAAACTTACATACATATCAAAAACACACTAATGGCTATGTTTGCTAAAGATGTCTTTCTAATGAAAAGAACCCATTTATCATATTTGTGAAGAGAGAGAGCTTTATTACTATGTAGATGAAGTGTGATTACCACGTGTTTCTGTAAGTGGATAAAGAGAAATTATTGACCTACATACAAATAAACCTATAGGCTTGTTCCCTTTATCCATTGCTCTGATCCAATCTAGAGCACAACATGTGCTTCTCCTTCAAATTCTGTGTTCATGGTTCTAGTCTGAACTCTGTAGCAGTTCTTTCAAAATCCATTTCAAAGGAATGTCTTTAAATTACACTCTTAAAAAAATAACAAAATTTATGCTTACCTGATAAATTTCTTTCTTTCCTGGCATGGATAGTCCACGAATCCATTCTAATTACTAGTGGGAATTCAACTCCTGGCCAGCAGGAGGAGGCAAAGAACACCCCAGCAGAGCTGTTAAGTGTCACTCCCATTACCCCTAATCCTTAGTCATTCGACGAAGGAAAATGGAAAAAGAAGACGACACAAGGGTATAGAGGTGCATGAGGTTTATATATAAAAAAAGAAGAAAAAAAGATGTCTTAACTCAAATTATGGGCGGGTCGTGGATTCTGCATGCCAGGAAAGATATTTACTTTTCAATGGCATGGAGAGTCCACAAATCCATTCCAATTACTAGTGAGAACCAATACCCAAGATAGAGGACACAGAATGGAAGGGAGGGAGCACAAGACAGGCGGACCTAAACAGAAGGCACCAACGCTTGAAGAACCTTTCTCCCAAAGCAAGCCTTAGCCGAGGCAAAAGTATAACATTTGTAGAATTTGAAAAAATGGTATGCAATGAGGACCATGTGGCCGCCTTGCAGATTTGCTCCACAGAAGCTTAATTTTTTAAAGCCCAGGAAGAAGAGATAGTCCTAGTGGAATGAGCCGTAATTCTCTCAGGAGGCTGTTGTCCAGCTGTCTCATAAGCTAACCTGATAACACTTCTCAACCAGAGAGAAAGAGTACTAGAAGTGGCCTTCTGACACACTTAAAGGGACAGTATATACTCATTTTAATATAACTGCATGTAATAGACACTACTATAAAGAATAAGATGCACAGATACTGATATAAAAATCCAGTATAAAACTAATTAAAAACTTACTTAGAAGCTCTCAGTTTAGCTCTGTTGAAAAGGTAGCTGGAAAGCCCACTGCAAGTGGAAAATAAGACACCTCCTCCCCCTTCTTTTGCATATGAAAAGACCCTTTACACAAACAGGAGCAAGTTGGAGTAGGTAGCTGACGGTATTCTCATAAAACTATGGGGCTTGGTTAGGAGTCTGAAAACCAGAGCAATGTTATTTAAAAATAAGCAAAACTATACATTTAAAAAAAACAAAAACTTTATGGGCTATATAAATAAATCATCTACAAAACATTTATGCAAAGAAAAAATGAGTGTATAATGTCCCTTTAACAGCAAAAACAACGAACAGGGCAGTAGATTGCCGAAAATCTTTGGTTGCTTAAAGATAAAATATTTGAGCACGCAAAACATCCAGGTTGTGCAACAGATGTTCCTTCTGAGAAGAAGGATTAGGACAAAAGGAAGGAACAACAATTTATTGATTGATGTTGCGATCAGATACTATTTTGGGAATAAATCCCAACTTAGTACGAAGGACCTCCTTATCCGCATCAAAAATAAGCTAAGGGGAATCGCACTGCAGGGGCGAGCAGACGAAATAGCAAGGAGAAACAAAACTTTCCACGATAACAACTTAATATCAACCAAATGCATAGGCTTAAATGGAGCCTGCTGCAAAACTTTAAGAACAAGGTTAAGGCTCCAAGGAGGAGCAACAGGTTTAAACACAGGCCTGATCCTGACCAAGGCCTGAACAAAAGCTTGAACATCTAGCAGATCTGCCAGACGTTTGTGCAAAAGAATAGACAATGCAGAAATCTGACCCTTCAGAGTACTGACTGACAAACCTTTCTCCAATTCATCCTGAAGAAAAGACAGAATGCGAGGAACCCTCACCCGACTCCAAGAGAAACCCTTCGATTCGCACCAATAAAGGTATTTATGCCATACCTTATGGTAAAATCTTATGAATCTTACGAGTACTGTGAAGCATGGGGGTGGCAACATCATGCTTTGGGGCTGTTTCTCTGCAAAGGGAACAGGACGACTGAAAGAATGAATGGGGCCATGTATGGTGAGATTTTGAGTGCAAACCTCCTTCCATGAACAAGGGCATTGAAGATGAAATGTGGCTGGGTCTTTCAGCATGACAATGATCTCAAACACACCACCCTGGCAACGAAGGAGTGGCTTCATAAGAAGCATTTCAAGGTCCTGGAGTGGCCTAGCCAGTCTCCAGATCTCAACCCCATAGAAAACCTTTGGAGGGAGTTGAAAGTCCGTGTTGCCCAGCGACAGCCCCAAAACATCACTGCTCTAGAGGAGATCTGCATGCAGGAATGGGCCAACATACCAGCAACAGTGTGTGACAACCTTGTGAAGACTTACAGAAAACGTTTGACCTCTGTCATTGCCAACACAGGATATATAACAAAGTATTGAGATGAACTTTTGATATTGACCAAATACTTATTTTCCACCATAATTTGCACATAAATTCTTTCCAAATCAGACAATGTGATTGCCTGGATTTGTTTCCACATTTTGGCTCTCATAGTTGAGGTATACCTATGATGAAAATTACAAGCCTCTTTCATCTTCTTAAGTGGGAGAACTTGCACAATTGGTGGCTGACTAAATACTTTTTTGCCCCACTGTATGTGCAAATCCGGATTAGATAACCTTCATAGCAGCCCGCCAAAAACTCAGCTCTTTACTCAGCTGTACAGAGAAAGCCGAAAACGGAAGCGTGGAAGTAGGTCACGTGACCGCACTGATTAAAGTATCTGCACCACAGACAAAAAAACTATGCGATCTAACTGAGCTATCCGGACGGAAATAAAAGGAAGCTAAAGTACATACTCTTCAGTACAACCTTCCTAGCATTAAATAAATAAATATGTGTCCACTGAATAAATCATTAACCATCTCATGCCAACCTTTTAACATGTAATCAGATATAACAAGTTATAACCCCTGTAGCAGATGCAGAGCCCTATATATCTTTTTTAAATATATCTCTACCTATAGAGATAATTTGTGCCCCAAGAAATATCCACAGAGGAATTAACTCCTAGAGTACTGTTCCTTCTAACCTAGAAGGGAAGCACTTACCAGTGTATCCAGCTGCAAAGCTGGCAACATATTCTTAGGTGTGACAGATTCACCAACCTCTGACAGGGACCTGTAGAAAAAGAAAAACAGAGTAACCAACCCTGGTTTTTTATAAAAGGGGTATCAATGATGTTAGAATTTAAGCAAGGACCACCTCGCCACCATTACTCTTACTAAAGAGAATTACATGGACACAGCATAGCCCCAATCCTTGCTTGCAGGGAAAAGTACCCATAAAAGGATGAAATATCTTCAGACACCATCTTCGCACATACTCCCGATGAACAAGGCAAAGCATGACTGGGGATTATGGGTAATGGGAGTGACACTTAAAAGCTCTGCTGGGGTGTTCTTTGCCTCCACCTGCTGTCCAGGAGTTGAATTCCCACAAGTAATTAGAATGGATTTGTGGACTCTCCATGCCATTGGAAAGAAAATATAATTATTATCCTCTTTTTTCATATAATATTGTAAAATCTCAGATTGTCATTTTAGAGGGTTAGTGTGATGCGGGGGAAGATAAGGTGTGGGGTGGTCTGGTGTTTAATGGTTTAAGTGCAATAATAGTCAAGTTTAGTGGATTTAGGTACATTGGAGCATATAGAGGTAGGAGTGTTAAATGCAGTGAAGGCTCTGGCAATACAGAATTTTATGTGTGGTGGGGGTCACAAGTGGGTAACTGTGTTGGGGGTTGCTCTTAAGGAGGTCCAGCTATTTATAGGGCGTTAAGTGCAGTGGAGAGTCCAGTTGTTAGCATGTTAAGGGTAATGGAGGGGGTGAAGTGCAGTGGGGATTAGAGGTCATGAGGGGTAAGGAAGTTAGGGGGTTAAGGGAGGAAGCATGTCTGACAGTTAAGGGTTAAGTATAAGAGGTTAAAGTGGTTCAGAATTTAAAGGGACACTGTACCCAAAAAAATTATTTTGTGATTCAGATTGAGCATGAAATTTTAAGCAACTTTCTAATTTACTCCTATTATCAAATTTTCTTCATTCTCTTGGTATCTTTATTTGAAATGCAAGAATGTAAGTTTAGATGCCGGCCCATTTTTGGTGAACAACCTGGGTTGTCCTTGCTGATTGGTGGATAAATTCATCCACCAATAAAAAAGTGCTGTCCAGAGTACTGAATCCAAAAAAAAGCTTAGATGCCTTCTTTTTCAAATAATGATAGCAAGAGAAAGAAGAAAAATTGATAATAGGAGTAAATTAGAAAGTTGCTTAAAATTGCATGCTCTTTCTGAATTACAAAATAAAAAAAATGGGTTCAGTGTCCCTTTAAGGGCTGCAATGGTTAGGAAGTTAATTTGTATTAACTTAAAGGATAAGAAAAAACAAATACATTAGGTAAATTAATTGATGCATCCATTTGCCTTTCAATTCATGTAGGCGGCCATTTATTATTTGTTTATTTCAAAGAATAAACATTAATTTTGGCATTCATACATAAACATATGCATATCTCTACTACCTTCCCTTCTACAAAAATGGCCCCCCAGTATCTGCAAGCTATGTTTACCACCATGTATCTCAGACGTAAAGAGACATGAAACCCACATTTTTTCTTTCATGATTTAAAAAGAAATTGCAATTTTAAGCAACTTTCCAATTTACTTCTAATGTCTATGTTGTCTAATTTTCTTCATTTTCTTGATATCCTTTGTTGAAAAGCATATATAAATAGGCTCAGTAGCTGCTGATTGGTGGCTGCACATAGATGCCTTGTGATTTTCTCACCCATGTGCATTGCTATTTCTTCAACAAAGGAAGATTGAAGCAAATTAAATAACATAAGTAAATTTGAATGTTGTTTAAAATTGTATTCTCTATCTGAATGATGAAAGAATTTTTTGGGTTTCATGTCCCTTTAACTCAGATCATCTAGCACAGCATGCTTTCAATACAGGACAACGATTTAGAAAGTAAATAAGGTGGGAGATCACCATCAATAACTTTAACAAGACTTTTCAAGGTAAGAATTAATCTCATTTTTTCTTTTTGACACCTCCCTCTATTTACTGATCATATTTCTTGTTCCTTCTGTTTCATGTCCTTTATATGCTGACTTTGTGTATATTCTGCGCCACTCTACACTTCAAACACATAGAAGCAGAACTGGCATGCACAGATAGACAGACAAATGCCTGCATCTTCTCCATCTTACATGTGTCCAGAATGCAACACCACTAACAACTTATGCCAGCTATTGAATATGTTCTGTATTCTTACTCCTTGCAAAGATTTGAATACTTTCTGAAACTTATCTTCTCACAGAAGCTCACTGCAAAGAAAATAAACCTTGAAGACAGATCAGCAACACATTGATAAATGACAGAAGTGTCTGGCACTTACTAGTTTAAGTAGTTTATTGCACAACAATACAAAACCGTGACATTTTAGGGACTTCACCCCTTCCTCAGGACTTGAAATTTCCACAAGTCGACAAGTAGACATTTTGACTTTATCCTGTTTAACATTGAGTGGACTCAGGTTCTGTCCTATGATTAAAGCACTATCCAGGAAGGATTGTAAGATTTCCTGGCAGGTATAAAATATAGTTTAAAAAGATGCCACACACAAATTAGCATATCCTTGTTTGAAAAGTATATTAGAGTGTGTGGTCACATAACACTTACACCACCCTACAACTATGGTTCATTGGTTGGATTCCGTAAAATAACGATGTAATATTATTAAAAAAGATAAACTAACTTATCTCATGACAAGTTACTACTGTGCATGAAGGAACTTGAGAAATCTGAAATGCGTAGATGTACAAGCTAGAGAAGTCCTTTCTTTAAAATCGACAAAAATGTACTTTAAACATGCTGAAAGAAGTGTTTTTTTTTTTTAACATTTTTTTTTAAATTTAACCCCCCCCCCCCCCCAAATTAATGAGAATTAATCACTGCAGAAAAAAACATTGCCTCTAGCCTTTTTATTAATCACATTCCAGCACCAGACTCTGAAAGTACTTCAAACTGCACCAAATCCTTTTCACATGACAAGCTCATAAATTATTCAACTCATTAGAATTACCAAGAGAAATAGAAATAGCTTCAGTGTAAAGGACATATTTTAACTCTGGAGGGTCAAGTTAAAGTTTCCTCAGCTGAGCACCAAGTTGTCAAACTTCAAAAAGAGGCAGTAAAAGAGAAAGTGTTTGTAGGATTACCTTTTTGTTATTCAAAATGGCTATTTTCAGTAACAAATGCAAAAATTATTTAAGTAGTTTTTTTTTTTGGGGGGGGGGGGAGGGGAAAGCTAAAGTAATTGAGTACAAATAGCATAACTCCCAACATCTCTTGGTATAGGAAGGTAAGTGGAGACTAGTGGGCAGTAGCCCACTGTTTTTTGGAGGAAAGAGTCGCATTAGGCGGGACAGTGGGAGGGGCCATATGTGTTATTAATGTGAGTGAGCAAAGTCAGAGTGTGCTGTGGGCAGTCGGGCTGTCCCTTGGAAAACAACATATGCCCTGATGGGGAAGCTGCAAGAGGGACATCGGTAGGTCTCCCAACCCATGACAATCCCAGGCAAGATCAAGGGCAGTTGGGAAGTCTAAAACAGTCTAACACAGCAATTAATGTATAACTTCTAATTTTAGAAATGTAAATAAATTAATACCATTGCACACCAAACATAATAAGGGTGTATAGCTATTAAGATGACGTCCCCATAATACTTCCTGGACCCTTGATCTTTAGTTTTGTGGCCACATTTTTCCAGATATTATAGTCTAGAACCAACCCTGGCGTAAAAAAAAAAAAAAGAAATAATACTCACCATATTCAATAGCTGACTTTAATCGTGCATCTGAATGAGTTGATCCAAACGCATTACGCACAAATCGTCTTCTTCGCCGCAGGTCATCTTCCCAATAATCCAGCCGCCAGAAGTCATGTAGTTGGCTGTAAATTGACAGCAAGATCATAAGTAGAAATACACGTTTGGTAATTAATAAAGCAATAACTAGTCTTGTACACAAGGCTCTTCTAACAATATATCTGAAACCTTTAAAATGTAAATTTGGTAATAGATATCTTCAGCATTGAATAAATATATGTGAATGCATTTTTTCATCTGCCCTTCCAATTTCTGTACAGAATGCAAGTATTATTTTTTATTGACAATTTACAAAGGAACATTATGATTTAATTATTATTTTTTTAAAAAAAACATTGTCACACCCATGAACATAAGACTTTCATTTACATTTTTATGATGCTAAAAAAAGTGCACTTAACTCACTTTTTATGCCACACAAATTTATGTTTCAGAAAAAAAAGCTGAATTAACACTTTTGTAACCATAGTTTGGCTCTAACAAACTCCTTCAGTAATTATCACCTAAACATGTTATAAAATTGGCTCTAATATTCCCCAGATTATTTAAGCGTGCTAGAAGTTGGTATTAGATTTTTTCCTCAAGATATATGTACATACCATAGATAAGTTAAAGGGAATTTTTATTGTTTTTTTGAATTTTTATTGTTTAAAAAGTTAGATAATCCCTTTATATACTTTTTACCTCTGTGATTACCTTGTATCTAAAGCCTCGGCAGAATGCACCCTTATTTTAGTTCTTTTGACAGACTTGCATTTTAGCCAATCACTGTCCTCTCATAAGTAACTCCTCTGGCGTGAGCACAATGTTATCTATATAGCACATGTGAACAAATGCCCTCTAGCTATAAAAAACTGTCAAATGCAATGAGATAAGACATACTCCATCAGCCTAGTGCTTTAAATGCAGTTAGGGATTCTTAATAGGGCCATGCAGATGTGGTTCAAAATATATCACCCAGAACCACATCTACCAAGCTTAAAGTGACATGAAAGTAAAAACGAATCTTTTATGATACAGATATAGTGTGCATGTGTCTTGAGCATTATATGACCCTAGTATTTTCAAACGGTGCTGTCATGAAGTGGCTCAAAACACATTAACTCTACTAAGCCTACATAGGTATGCTCTTCATCAAAGGACATTATAAAAAGGAAAGGAAATTAATAAATTAAGTAACTGGAAAAACATAAATTATGCTTACCTGATAATTTCCTTTTCTTCCGTTGGCAAGAGTCCACAACTGCATTCATTACTTTTGGGAAATAAGAACCTGGCCACCAGGAGGAGACAAAGACACCCCAGCCAAAGGCTTAAATACTCCTCCCATTTCCCTTATCCCCCAGTCATTCTGCCGAGGAACAAGGAACAGTAGAAGAAATATCAGGGTGAAAAAATGTGCCAGAAGAATAAAAAGACGCCCCACGTAGAAATTATCAGGTAAGCATAATTTATGTTTTTCTTCCTAATTGGAAAGAGTCCACAGTTGCATTCATTACTTTTGAGAAAACAATACCCAAGCTAAAGAGGACACTGAATGCTAAAACAGGAGGGTACAATAGCCGTCCCATTCTGGGGGCACCAAGCCAGAAACCACTACCCAACAAAACACCTGCTTTGTCCTTAGCCGAGAAAACTTTAAAAAGGAAAGGCCCCAAGGGCACTGACCCGCAGATAGTCCAGAAGCCTAGCTAGAGACCACAACATCAGACTCAAATGAGCCAACAGTCCTCCAGGAGACACTGTTGCCTAACAGGCGGTCCCTCACCACTCCCCCTCACTAATGAGGGGAACACCAGCCTAAACCGCACAAGGGATAAGGCAAGGAAGAACTGAAAGGTCATCACAAAATCCATAAAAGGAAAACCCCAATAGCGAGTCCAGCTCACAAAGACCAAAATGGGTCCTGACAGACAAGGGGAGGCTACGCCCAGACCAAGCAGAAACCAGAGGTTTAGGACCGGGCCTCGAAACAGAGAAACCTCTCTCTTAATATCATGCAAAAGCACCGAAAGACAACCTCACATCGTCAGAACTAAGAATACCATAGTATTCAGACAAAAAAGAATGCGTAAACAGACCCAGACAAAAAATCCTGAGTCAAGAACACGCAGCCATCATTAGGATGACACAGAAGAATACTTGCTGAGAAGTAAAAAGTGGCCAGCAAGAGAACAGATTGCAAAAGGAAAACTCCCAGAGGGCACACTCTAGGCAATCGAAGCCGCTAGACCTACACACAGGGCTCCAAAAGGGGAAGCAAATAACCTCAACGAGACCCACTGCACCCCCAAGAGAGAGAGGTTACACCCAGAACCCGAAGGTGAATGGTAACCCTGGACCCTCAGATTGTAAACCTAGGGGGCTAGCTACAATGCCAATCTAGATCCTGACGATGACAACGCATCTCAGAACCCACTCCCAACCGGGACAGCCCAAGCATCGGTAGGTCTTGAAAACAGGGAAACAGAAGAACCCCAACACCAGCTCAAAAACGAGCGGAAGAATGGCCACAGTCATCCCAACAGAGCACGGGTACTAACCCAACTCCTTAGAAACAGATGACAAGGCAGTAGACCCAAAGGAATCTAACAAAAGTCCCACCATAGTCTCGACACAGAGCCAGCAAGACTCCAGATGGAACGTAACAACCTAGAGAAAAACATCCCTCTCTGAAGGTTAACTCTCAGTTCCAACCTCCTGAATCCAAGAGAATCCCTAAGAAAAGTGACCACACCACCATAAGGAGGAGAATAAGTCCTCCACCCTAAGAAAAGGGATGGGACCAAAAAGGCAGAGCACCTGCCCACAAGACACAAAGCCAAAGGCTAAAGGAGAGATCAATCTCCAACGCAGATGAACTTGAAGGAATCCCCCTAAGGAATTAGCTTGCTAACACACATTCAATGTGCAATAGCTGCAGCAGAGACACTGCAAACCCATTCGCCTGCAGAGCAGTGAATCCATAAGGTAACCACAGCAAGCTGACGAAGGGAAACCGAACATAAAGGCGTAAGTCAAGCCCAATGAGCATCAGCACTCAGACAACCTGGCCAACCGTGACCAGGTCAATTAGTCCAAGTAAAAGGACATAGCCCAGGAACTGGGGAACCCCGAATCAGCCCTGGAGCCAAAAAGTCCGGCAACAACTCAACAAAGGAAAACACTGAGTGAAGCCTCAGCAACCGGAAGCACCAGGGAGAAAACAGATCCTAGCCCCCAATTGTTTAAACAAACAATATCAGAGAACTTAACAACCCATCTGATATAAAAAACCAGACCACAGGGAGATATCAATGCAATATCCAGATCAACCTGGATAACGAGATAACTCACAAGTCCCGAACCAAGGAAGAGACCACCCCTTGCTAAAGCCCAATACTTCAAAGCAGCTAAGGCGTTAAAAGTCGTACGACGACACTAGAGTCCATAGACCAGGAGTGTCCAAACTTTGCTCTCCAGAGGTTTTGGGACTACATTTCCCATGATGCTCAGCTAGATAAAATGCTGGCTGAGCATCATCGTAAATGTAGTTCCAAAACCTCTGGAGAGCAAAGTTTGGTCTTGAAAAAACGT
The DNA here is from genome assembly GCF_027579735.1 of Bombina bombina. Classification (NCBI taxonomy): domain Eukaryota; kingdom Metazoa; phylum Chordata; class Amphibia; order Anura; family Bombinatoridae; genus Bombina; species Bombina bombina. Next base: position 1,101,028,543 of record NC_069501.1, read on the forward strand.
TACTGTACCTTTAAGAAAATAAAGTGAACACAAATTCTGCAAAACAGCCTAAACGTTAGCGAAAGCAGCCGAAACTTTTAGGGAAGGTACCTATTGGCGATCTGGTATTGCACCCCAAGTATGGACCCAATTTGAACTGCCATAGACTCTCAAACAGTCTCCGCATCACCTCCATACCATCAGAGGATCATAGAGATAAAAGGACGCACAGCATGCCCAGCTCCGAGCAGCCCAAGGAGGCCACGCCCAGTGTCCCTAACAGGTAACGACCACATCCCGGAGGGGAAGCCAGCTCCCTAAAAGGAGACCTAACTCACATGGAGACAACAGAGGAAGACCAAAAGGTCTCATAAAAACAGCTAGACAGTACACAATGTGTAATAGCTGCAGCTGGTCACATTCTGCAACACATCCGCTGCAAGGCAGCTGAACTACCCATAAACTACTAGCTGGTGAGACCTAAGTCCAGAAGGACAATTCCCAGGGCCTCAAAAAGAAAAAACATAATTTATGTAAGAACTTACCTGATAAATTCATTTCTTTCATATTAGCAAGAGTCCATGAGCTAGTGACGTATGGGATATACATTCCTACCAGGAGGGGCAAAGTTTCCCAAACCTCAAAATGCCTATAAATACACCCCTCACCACACCCACAAATCAGTTTAACGAATAGCCAAGAAGTGGGGTGATAAGAAAAAAGTGCGAAAGCATAAAAAATAAGGAATTGGAATAATTGTGCTTTATACAAAAAAAATCATAACCACCACAAAAAAAGGGTGGGCCTCATGGACTCTTGCTAATATGAAAGAAATGAATTTATCAGGTAAGTTCTTACATAAATTATGTTTTCTTTCATGTAATTAGCAAGAGTCCATGAGCTAGTGATGTATGGGATAATGACTACCCAAGATGTGGATCTTTCCACACAAGAGTCACTAGAGAGGGAGGGATAAAATAAAGACAGCCAATTCCTGCTGAAAATAATCCACACCCAAAATAAAGTTTAAAAGAAAACATAAGCAGAAGATTCAAACTGAAACAGCTGCCTGAAGTACTTTTCTACCAAAAACTGCTTCAGAAGAAGAAAACACATCAAAATGGTAGAATTTAGTAAAAGTATGCAAAGAAGACCAAGTTGCTGCTTTGCAAATCTGATCAACCGAAGCTTCATTCTTAAACGCCCAGGAAGTAGAAACTGACCTAGTCGAATGAGCTGTAATCCTCTGAGGCGGAGTTTTACCCGACTCAACATAGGCATGATGAACTAAAGATTTCAACCAAGATGCCGAAGAAATGGCAGAAGCTTTCTGGCCTTTTATAGAACCGGAAAAGATGACAAATAGACTAGAAGTCTTTCGGAAATTCTTAGTAGCTTCAACATAATATTTCAAAGCTCTAACAACATCCAAAGAATGCAATGATTTCTCCTTAGAATTCTTAGGATTAGGGCATAATGAAGGAACTACAATTTCTCTACTAATGTTGTTGGAATTCACAACCTTAGGTAAAAATTCAAAAGAAGTTCGCAACACTGCCTTATCCTGATGAAAAATCAGAAAAGGAGACTCACAAGAAAGAGCAGAAAATTCAGAGACTCTTCTGGCAGAAGAGATGGCCAAAAGGAACAAAACTTTCCAAGAAAGTAATTTAATGTCCAATGAATGCATAGGTTCAAACGGAGGAGCTTGAAGAGCCCCCAGAACCAAATTCAAACTCCAAGGAGGAGAAATTGACTTAATGACAGGTTTTATACGAACCAAGGCTTGTACAAAACAATGAATATCAGGAAGATTAGCAATCTTTCTGTGAAAAAGAACAGAAAGAGCAGAGATTTGACCTTTCAAGGAACTTGCAGACAAACCTTTATCTAAACCATCCTGAAGAAACTGTAAAATTCTCGGAATTCTAAAAGAATGCCAGGCAAAATGATGAGAAAGACACCAAGAAATATAAGTCTTCCAGACTCTATAATATATCTCTCTAGATACAGATTTACGAGCCTGTAACATAGTATTAATCACAGAGTCAGAAAAACCTCTTTGACCAAGAATCAAGCGTTCAATCTCCATACCTTTAAATTTAAGGATTTAAGATCCTGATGGAAAAAAGGACCTTGCGACAGAAGGTCTGGTCTTAACTGAAGAGTCCACGGTTGGCAAGAGGCCATCCGGACAAGATCCGCATACCAAAACCTGTGAGGCCATGCTGGAGCTACCAGCAGAACAAACGAGCATTCCTTCAGAATCTTGGAGATTACTCTTGGAAGAAGAACTACAGGCGGAAAGATATAGGCAGGATGATACTTCCAAGGAAGTGATAATGCATCCACTGCCTCCACCTGAGGATCCCGGGATCTGGACAGATACCTGGGAAGTTTCTTGTTTAGATGAGAAGCCATCAGATCTATTTCTGGAAGTCCCCACATTTGAACAATCTGAAGAAATACCTCTGGGTGAAGAGACCATTCGCCCGGATGCAACGTTTGGCGACTGAGATAATCCGCTTCCCAATTGTCTATTCCTGGAATATGAACCGCAGCGATTAGACAGGAGCTGAATTCCGCCCAAACCAGAATTCGAGATACTTCTTTCACTGGGAGTCCCTCCTTGATGATTGATGTATGCCACAGTTGTGACATTGTCTGTCTGAAAACAAATGAACGCTTCTCTCTTCAGAAGAGGCCAAGACTGAAGAGCTCTGAAAATTGCACGGAGTTCCAAAATATTGATCGGTAATCTCACCTCCTGAGATTCCCAAACCCCTTGTGCTGTCAGAGACCCCCAACCTGTAAGACTTGCATCTGTTGAAATTACAGTCCAGGTCGGAAGAACAAAAGAAGCCCCCTGAACTAAACGATGGTGATCTGTCCACCACGTCAGAGAGTGTCGTACAATCGGTTTTAAAGATATTAATTGAGATATCTTTGTGTAATCCCTGCACCATTGGTTCAGCATACAGAGCTGAAGAGGTCGCATGTGAAAACGAGCAAAGGGGATCGCGTCCGATGCAGCAGTCATAAGACCTAGAATTTCCATGCATAAGGCTACCGAAGGGAATGATTGTGACTGAAGGTTTCGACAAGCTGAAATCAATTTTAGACGTCTCTTGTCTGTCAAAGACAGAGTCATGGACACTGAATCTATCTGGAAACTCAAAAAGGTTACCCTTGTCTGAGGAATCAATAAACTTTTTAGTGAATTGATCCTCCAACCATGATTTTGAAGAAACAACAAAAGTCGATTCGTATGAGATTCTGCTAAATGTGAAGACTGAGCAAGTACCAAGATATCGTCCAAATAAGGAAATACCACAATACCCTGTTCTCTGATTACAGATAGAAGGGCACCGAGAACTTTTGTAAAAATTCTTGGAGCTGTTGCTAGGCCAAACGGCAGAGCCACAAACTGGTAATGCTTGTCTAGGAAAGAGAATCTCAGAAACTGATAGTGTGCTGGATGAAACGGAATATGCAGATATGCATCCTGTAAATCTATTGTAGACATATAATGCCCTTGTTGAACAAAAGGCAGGATAGTCCTTACAGTTACCATTTTGAATGTTGGTATCCTTACATAACGATTCAATATTTTTAGATCCAGAACTGGTCTGAAGGAATTCTCCTTCTTTGGTACAATGAAGAGATTCGAATAAAACCCCAGCCCCTGTTCCAGAACTGGAACTGGCATAATTACTCCAGCCAACTCTAGATCTGAAACACATTTCAGAAATGCTTGAGCTTTCGCTGGGTTTACTGGGACACGGGAAAGAAAAAATCTCTTTGCAGGAGGTCTTATCTTGAAACCAATTCTGTACCCTTCTGAAATAATGTTCTGAATCCAAAGATTGTGAACAGAATTGATCCAAATTTCTTTGAAAAAACGTAATCTGCCCCCTACCAGCTGAGCTGGAATGAGGGCCGCACCTTCATGTGGATTTAGAAGCTGGCTTTGCTTTTCTAGAAGGCTTGGATTTATTCCAGACTGGAGATGGTTTCCAAACTGAAACTGCTCCTGAGGATGAAGGATCAGGCTTTTGTTCTTTGTTGAAACGAAAGGAACGAAAACGATTATTAGCCCTGTTTTTACCCTTAGATTTTTTATCCTGTGGTAAAAAAGTTCCTTTCCCACCAGTAACAGTTGAGATAATAGAATCCAACTGAGAACCAAATAATTTATTACCCTGGAAAGAAAGGGAAAGTAGAGTCGATTTAGAAGACATATCAGCATTTCAAGTTTTAAGCCATAAAGCTCTTCTAGCTAAAATAGCTAGAGACATAAACCTGACATCAACTCTGATAATATCCAAAATGGCATCATAGATAAAATTATTAGCATGTTGAAGAAGAATAATAATGTTATGAGAATCATGATCTGTTACTTGTTACGCTAAAGTTTCCAACCAAAAAGTTGAAGATGCTTTTCTTAGAAAGGATTCAATTTTCCTATCTAAAGGATCCTTAAAGGAAGTACCATCTTCCGTAGGAATAGTAGTACGTTTAGCAAGGGTAGAGATAGCCCCATCAACTTTAGGGATTTTGTCCCAAAACTCTAATCTGTCAGACTGCACAGGATATAATTGCTTAAAACGTTTAGAAGGAGTAAATGAATTACCCAATTTATTCCATTCCCTGGAAATTACTTCAGAAATAGCACCAGGAACAGGAAAAACTTCTGGAATAACTACAGGAGATTTAAAGACCTTATCTAAACGTTTAGATTTAGTATCAAGAGGACCAGAATCCTCAATTTCTAATGCAATTAGAACTTCTTTAAGTAAAGAACGAATAAATTCCATTTTAAATAAATATGAAGATTTATCAGCATCAACCTCTGAAACAGAATCCTCTGAACCAGAAGAATCATTAGAATCAGAATGATGATGTTCATTTAAAAATTCATCTGGATAAAGAGAAGTTTTAAAAGACTTTTTATGTTTACTAGAAGAGGAATAACAGACATAGCCTTCTTAATAGATTCAGAAACAAAATCTCTTATGTTATCAGGAACACTCTGAACATTAGATGTTGATGGAACTGCAACAGGTAATGGTATTTTACTAAAGGAAATATTTTCTGCATTAACAAGTTTGTCATGACATTTAATACAAACAACAGCTGGAGGAACAGCTACCAAAAGTTTACAGCAGATACACTTAGCTTTGGTAGTTCCAGCACCAGGCAGCGATTTTCCTGAAGTATCTTCTGGCTCAGATGCAACATGAGACATCTTGCAATATGTAAGAGAAAAAACAACATATAAAGCAAAATTGATCAAATTCCTTAAATGACAGTTTCAGGAATGGGAAAAAATGCCAAAGAACAAGCTTCTAGCAACCAGAAGCAATGAAAAATGAGACTTAAATAATGTGGAGACAAAAGCGACGCCCATATTTTTTTAGCGCCAAATAAGACGCCCACATTATTTGGCGCCTAAATGCTTTTGGCGCCAAAAATGACGCCACATCCGGAACGCCAACATTTTTGGCGCAAAAGAACGTAAAAAATGACGCAACTTCCGGCGACACGTATGACGCCGGAAACAGAAAAGATTTTTTGCACCAAAAAAGTCTGCGCCAAGAATGACGCAATAAAATGAAGCATTTTCAGCCCCCGCGAGCCTAACAGCCCACAGGGAAAAAGTCAAATTTTTTAAGGTAAGAAAAAATGATTGATTCAAATGCATCATCCCAAATATGAAACTGACTGTCTGAAAATAAGGAATGTTGAACATCCTGAGTCAAGGCAAATAAATGTTTGAATACATATATTTAGAACTTTATAAAAAAAGCGCCCAACCATAGCTTAGAGTGTCACAGAAAATAAGACTTACATACCCCAGGACACTCGTCTACATGTTGTAGAAAGCCAAACCAGTACTGAAACGAAAATCAGCAGAGGTAATGGTATATATATATATATATATAAAAGAGTATATCATCGATCTGAAAAGGGAGGTAAGAGATGAATCTCTACGACCGATAACAGAGAACCTATGAAATAGACCCCGTAGAAGGAGATCATTGCATTCAAATAGGCAATACTCTCCTCACATCCCTCTGACATTCACTGCACGCTGAGAGGAAAACCGGGCTCCAACTTGTTGCGGAGCGCATATCAACGTAGAATCTAGCACAAACTTACTTCACCACCTCCATAGGAGGCAAAGTTGGTAAAAACTGATTTGTGGGTGTGGTGAGGGGTGTATTTATAGGCATTTTGAGGTTTGGGAAACTTTGCCCCTCCTGGTAGGAATGTATATCCCATACGTCACTAGCTCATGGACTCTTGCTAATTACATGAAAGAAAAGGCCAAACCGCCCAACTCAGCGGCAAGAGGGCGCAAGCCCACCAACCCTTCCTACATGGGAAGGAGCCTGACAACCCCAGACACAAGGGAGAGAGACGCTGCGGAACTCCACTGACCCAGTCATCCAACTTGAAGGCTATAAAGACTGAGACAATCCTTCCTGCCTCACTGACCCACCGGTCACCTAGAATGCTTAGTTTAACATGAGCACTCAGCGTCTCTACCGGACCAGCCAAGCAGAGCGGCGCCACGTGTCCGAACAGCTACCAGACAGAACTGAACCCAAACAGAACCAGCCTGCAATCTGGGTCCTAACCGTCAAGCCGCATAAATCCTTCCTCAGAGGGGAAGAAGGAAAACAGACAGGACATCCTATCAGATGAAAATAAAATACAAGGCAACCCGTAGGTTAACAAAAAAGAGGGAATGAATCACATAGTGCACAATGCAGGACTGTCCCTGCTATGAGAGAAAGCGCGCCAAGCTTGTAAGCTGCATGGCTCTCAAAGTGAAAGTGAAACCTGTATATTCCATAACAGTCTATGAGCCCATAACATCTCACACATAAAGCAGCATAAAATTAAATAAACATATAAGATTATTATTCCCCCCTGTTCAATAATCCCCCTAAGGAGATATTAACCCTTGATTCTATAAAGATAAAAGGTGCCACACTGTGACCCTGTCTTCTGCGTTAACATTATGCAATAAAAAATGAAATGATCTTACCAGAATCTACGCCATGGAACAGGAACACGGCCCTTCAAGTGTGACAGGTCATAGCAGTGCTCCTGACATGAACTTGAGTGAAGAAAGCATGCAGCGAAACTCGTCAACGCTGATTGCCATATGAGTCGGGATGGTGTCGCAAAGGGAAGCTCCCTCTGCATCTCCGGACTCTAACTTTCACCCAGGCCCTCACTGAGAAGCTTAAAGGGCTACTTAAAACTCCTGTCCCATTGCGAAGAGTAGTACCCTCCATAAGAGACAAAACAAATTCTGACACTTCTCTGCCAACCTCCTGGGATGAAAGGCAAAGAATGACTGGGGGATGAGGGAAGTGGAAGGAGTATTTAAGCCTTTATAATTAGGAAGAAAAACAAATTATGCTTACCTGATTCATTTTCCTTTTCTTCCATTTGAAAGAGTCCACAGCTCCCCACCCTTTTTCTACATGGGGCGATTTTTTTATTCTTCTGACATTTTTTCACCCTGATATTTCTTCTACTGTTCATTGTTCCTCGGCAGAATGACTGGGGGATGAGGGAAGTAGGAGTAGTATTTAAGCCTTTGGCTGGGGTGTCCTTGCCTCCTCCTGGTGGTCAGGGTCTTATTTCCCAAAAGTAATGAATGCAGCTGTGGACTCTTTCCAATTAGGGAAAAAAATGTAAGCTGTATATGAATCATTTAAGTTTAATTTTGACTTTCACGTCTCTTTAAAGGGACAGAGGCTCCAAGTGGTCCCAGTGAAACCTTAAGCCTCCCATTTATGGAGAGTTAGAAACTAGTGCATGCCTATGTATATAGGCATATAACTAGGTGCAAGTCAACGATGTGCTTATATGCAGATATATTTGAGATACATTTAATGCATCACACAAGTAATAGACTATAATGGCTCTCAGATACAGTCTCGGATTGGCTGTAATGCTCCAATCAAAAAGAAGGACATAGCACAGATACAGCCAAAATACATTTATAATAAATCAATTAATAAATAAAAATGGAAAAACAGCACATGTACTTTTACTGCACAATGGCTGAAGGCACTGCTCAGAAGGAGATGCACTAAACTTTATGCATCAAGTTCTTGTCCCATTAAACAAAACAAAGACAAGTGACACTCCAAACTCAACCAAGGGATTTCCACAACACTCACATTTACTTGGTTAAAGAAAAAAAAATGAAGATAACCTTTGGAAAGGTCTTCTATTAAGGTGTTAAAAATTTCCAGCCACACATTCTAAAATCACTTTTCAGTTCTCTTACTGTTAAAAAACATTTATCATAGGGAGCCCATTTACTAATGGGCATCAAATTACAAGTATTAATGGCACTGCTTGCTTTGTTTTACAGTGGTTATAACAAGGCTTGTAAATCAAAGAGCAAACCTTCCTATAAACAGTTTGCGTTTTAATGACTATGGTCCCTTAGCAGAATGAGTTTAAAAGCATAAAATATTACACACTTGAAATTTGTAGAATCGTGATTAAAATAATGTGTTGAAATATTCATTGGAATGATTCCCTACTGCCCCCAGCAACCTAAGAAAATTGCAATTTTATTCATTATTAATAACACTGAATTAGAGTTGCAAAAATATTCCAGCATGTGGTAATTGTCGTGGTGAATTATTATTCCAAAGCTAACATGGTGCTTGTACGGTTTTATAGCTTCTAGCTAATAACTATTACCAGCCGTACTGCCATTTGCAGGTTAAATTGCTTTTGTTTTTATGTGCAGATGCGATATAAAGCTTTTCCTGAACAGCTTGCAAATCATGTACTAGCCCATTATGGATCTTTATAAATAATATAAAGTAAATAAAATATGTATTGGATTGTAAAGGAATAAAGCGCTAAAAAATCATAGTCTATAATAATGGTAATATTCTGTATAGAAGTGTATATTAGATCTACTGCTCACACTTTGTTGAAGGTGTTCAACTGAAACAGAGTAATCATGATATACAGATTATTTTATATCATACAACAGAGGGCTGCAACGGAAATGGTTAATTAGCATTAACAATGTGATTATGACAAAATGCTCATTACTCAGATTCGCTTTGGTTCCAGGCAACATATTAGACTCAATTTCTTAAAAGGACATTACATTTTAAATGTAAATCTTCATAAATTGTTAAATTATGCACAGTAAAAAGAATGCTCATACACTAAATACTTTATTTTTCCTGCTTTCTGTTCCCTTCTTTTCCACCACCACCACTAAACTCAGTAGAGCTCAGATCCCCAAACCAGCTACGTAATTCTACACAGTGGTTTCTTGATTAGTGAATACACTCATTTTTTTGTATTATGTAATTTATATAGTATATAACACTGTAATTTAAGCAACAGTCTAGGCCAGGTCCTGCTCAACTACAGCATTCAGGCCACACATCTGGAACCCAAATTTTTTTGCGTGGCCCTGAGCACCTTTGAGCAGAAAACAGACATTAGTAGTTTGTTATTTCGAAAACATTTTCATACTTCTCATTAGGTAATTCAGCATGTGTATTTGTGAACTTCAGTAGTATATACAATCATAGTCATTAACAGTAATTTCCTATGTGACTTTTTACTAAAAAAAAGTGATTATAATCTAATTTTTTTTTTTGAGGCGTTATCGTTAGTCTAAGTGAGAGTATAATATATTGTGGACCACAGTCAAAACTACCATTTGTAATCAGCCCTAAATACAAAAAATATTTGGGGGATGTTATTAAGCCAACAATATCATCAGCTACAGTCAATACCAGTGTCTTAGCTTTGACAGAAGTATCTAGGTATACTTGCAATTTCTGTATTCTGTAAACAGCACTGCACCTAAACAGTGCAACTGTAATGGTGCATCCTGTGAAATCAAATCTACAAGGTTATGGGCAACAGAATTGAAGCTTTGGAATGTCTCTGTACACTATATAGTTGCAACACTAGAAGCCATAACTGGTGATAACATCCTGTTTAGTGAATGGGATCGGCAAAGGGCCCAACAAGTTTACTGCACACTATAGGCTGAGGAGGTCTTCCGAGACAATGTTAAGGCAAAAGAATCCCAAACCCTCTGAGGCTCACAAGAGGATACAAGAAAGGTACCACTTGATTCTCAATGGCTGAAAATTGAAGCTTGGAAACAGATTAGTGAATTAAGTGCCTCTGAGGATAACTCTATAAAGTGGCAGAAAGGTAAAGTGCAGGGGGGGGCGTGTCTGACCATCGACCAAGATGGATGCTTTCAACATGGGCTGTGTCTGAGCATAAGCAACTCCACTGTTTGTTGCCTTGCTAACGTATAATCTACAGCTACTCTGAGCGAGATCGTACACTTGAGCACTTGAGGATCAGATCTATCTAGTTTTTTTTCACGATATTCCAGCCCAGCAGTCCATACTAGAGGAGGTGCACAGCGGAGGCCTTATTGCAGCCTGGACATTCATCTACCCCTCCAAGTTCCTGCTTAAGGATAGACGTACACAGATACTACTACTGTTTCAAACCACTGATTTAAGAAAAGCTGCTATTTAGCAAAGGACACACTTTCTGTATAGTGTTATAAAACGACAATTCTTTTCTTTTTTGGTTCCTTGATATACCGGGAGGAACGGACGATGAAGCATGATATTATTTCCGGAGGTAACAGCTGAACTAAGCAGGCTTCTAGACGCATGTCAGATTGCTATTTTAGATGCGTTGCAGGACGCAATCACTACCTCTGAAGACGAAACCTCACTAAGAGGGCTTAGTGGTTCCTGCGAGACAGCGGACTGGGCCAGGGAGCCCCGTGGACAATACTCGGCCACTTCAGTTGTTACGCTCCGTCAGGAGACTGAGGAGGCCTTCCTATTATGGGACATGGCACCGGACCAGAACGTAAAGGCCATAAATGGAAATTGGGCCGTGCGAGGTGAGAGAACAGCCTACTCTAACTTTGCCGTAATATGTGAGATGGGGATTCAACCTAATTCCGGCATGACATGTGAGGAGAATACCTTGATAAACAACTGCGATTATCTGGCAAGTAGAACTATACTACCTAAGTTAAAGGATTGGTCTGGTAAAGTTTTACCCACAAATATGGAGCCGACCATTGAACTGAGCCTAGACACATCCCTGCGAATCCCTTCCTCCAGCATGGGGTTGGATTGCTCACTTCTAACGCATCGCTGCACAGCAATGTCCACTCTACTATCCTTCAATGTTGTGGGAATAGGATAGTTGTCGTTTTGTTTTAGTGAGTCTCTAGCAACTCATAGTGATGAGAGACTTCCCTATGTGAACACTTTATTTCTTTCTCAACATAGATCACTTCTTTGAGCTGGACATAGCACCGCTGCAAGTCTTTACTAAGGGGTATACTATATGGTTATATTATTATATGTGGTTCTTTTAATATATGTGGGGGCATTTTGTGATCTATTTTCCATATGCTGCTGGACATTATGAGAGATGAAGAATTGCTGCCCTATGTCCAAAATTTTGCTAAGCTTACTTTTGCAGCTCAATATCTTTTTACATTTCGATTTTAGAATGATTTATTTGCAAAGCTTGTGCCATTTTAAGTTTAAGTTTTATCTTATCCCAATGCTAAGTTGCGTTAGTAATTATTTCTTTACTGTCATGTGTATGTGATTTCTAAGTTGCTGCTACATATCTGTTACATACTGGAGTGGTAGGTAGATAGAGCCTTTTAAAGTAAAGACCTTATAATGCGGAGTATACTATACACTTGTAGGAAGTTTTTAAGATTAACCACTAGATAACTTATTCCCCGTCCAAGACCTATCTCTAGGGTGCTTGTAACCCTAAATTGAGCACCCTATATCTTTATTTAGTGGATGTCATCTGACACTAAAAACAACTAAAGATTCCCATCCTATCCACTAGAGAGGAATGCTGGACTAGCTAAAGTTAGTTTCAATTTAGATTGGTAGGCTTATAAACTACATCTATTAAGTCATCAAATCACGGCCAGGTCCCCAAGCTATTCCACAAACATGGTTGTAATATCTTAGTTTGATAGTTTTACTCACTTAAAGTGTTATAAAAGGTACTTAGAGATTGGAGAGACTTCTAACCCTTTTGCTCCTCATTCCATTCCAACAGATTTGCTCTGATATGCTTATGCGGCTCCTTTAGATTGAAATTTGCCCCCCCCCTCTAAATATTTGTTTATTTATACAAGCAGCGAAACACAGACTCTTTAAGACCTCTCCCCGATATCTTCATGAAAACAGAATAGTGTGTCCTGTTCTTGCAAAGTTATTTCCCTTTTCACAATTCTCGATAGTTTATAAACTAGATGTACTGAAAAGATATCCTATAGTTAAGTTTAAATTGTTTAGATGATACTGAATAGACCTAATAGAGATCTTGTGAAACTTTTATATTTTAGGCTTCTGAAGAGTGTAGCATTATTTTGCATTTCCTTAATCCTTATAGTCCATGCTTTATGTACAGTACTATGATAAGTTGCTGTTTTTCATATATATGGAAAGGTATTGTTGTGGGGCCCAGAAGGAGGTCCTATATGTCTAAAACTTAAAGAATTGAGGTCAGTTACTATGCCTATTAACCATATAGATAATACAACACTGTTAGTATTATTATGGGCTCTCAGCTTATTACTACGTATAATTATTAAAATGTAAGCTACTGTTTATGACTCATATTATTGATGTGATATGTTCAGTGTCTCAAGAGTATTGTTTATTTATGTAATTTGCCCCCATGGGTTGGGGTCCTATTTACGTGGTTATTCTGTATTGTTTTATATTTTTCCTCAATAAAAAATTTTCTGAAAAAAAAAAAAAAAAGAAAGGTAAAGTGCAGGGAACCAGGACAGAAGAACTACATCATGAATGTCTTCTTTGTCGTACCAAAGATGGATGCAGGAAAAAAGTGCTAGATACCAAGTGGGCTCCAGATGAGGAGGGATGATATATACCCCACCAGTAAAAATCATATGATATCACTAAAGCATGGGAGAAGGTTAAGAAAGGAAAATATTGTAAAATGAACTGGTTTTAAATCACTTCATTTACAGAAAGATTAAACTGTTGTATATCAGAAAATATATGTAATTTGCTACATACAGAAAATGTGACAATGACCACATTCAAACTGCTTTGTTTAAATGCTGCAACTAAAATGTGCCAAGCTATCCAACACCTTCCGTCTTCCTCACTGTTCAACTGGGGGATTAAATAGTAAAAAGCCACAAAAAAAGTGTCACCTTGCAAATTATTGCTGATAATATATTAAATTGGGCCATATGTGATGTTAGATTAATATAAATAGCTGACAGAACACTACAAACAACAAACCACATTCTTAGCATTAACAATCATGTTTTCTATTTACTGCCGCATAGACCACAGAGAACCATTAGCCCATATTAATGCAAAACTTTCATATATATTAAAATACTGTCAATCATTGTAGTATTCAGGTGTCATGGATCCCTTAATAACAATATAAGTTTAGTCTAAAACACTAACAATACTTCAGATGACATAGTGCAAAGGGGGTAGTTTACTTACATTTGAAAGACAAAAGAACTATAATACAGTGCATCAAACTGCTGCAAATTCAACAGCCACAATACACAGTCTAACACTTGAGACAGAAATTTTAGCTATAATCACAGGTGCTGATATAACCAAATGTTTTCCCATGAAACTGAATATTACATTTAATTCCAGGCCATTTTTCAGTCTACTTTATTGTGTGATAACAGTTTTCTATTTTCACAATTATCTACCCATTAAAATATCTGTTACATTTAAGCAGTGTTTAGAAGCACTTTGGGGCATGCAATATATTTAGGTCACTCAATCTGCTTAGGGCTAGATCATGTGCAAACCACTATAATGGATGAGCTATGGGAAAAAAATAGCAGCAGATTTTTCATAGCGGCTCTATTTTAGCAACTTCATACTCACAACCCTATTGAGAAACGGTTTGATATATGTGGTTTGGTAAATTAATGTAATCAGATCGACGGGTGGGTTAAGTTTTGATAGTAATAGATTAAGTGTGATGAATTAACCCAATCAGGATTAAAAACGCATTTAAATAGAGAAGTAAACCCTCAAAAAGAAGCAGATGATGGAAAAAAGCAAGAAGGTGAAAATATAGAAGAAAAGGACTCAATGTCACGACTCTCTCTCTCTCTCTGTATATAAATATATATATATATATATAAGATTTTTATTTATTTTTTATTTTGGGGCTTATATATATAAAAACCTTTTTCGGGGGGTTAGGTTAAGGGAGGAAGGATTAAGACTTAAGTGGTACATGCAATTAGGGTTAACGGTCTGAGGGCTGCATAGGGTTTAGATTTAGTGGAGGTATGTGTGATGAGGATGTGATTATTGGGGATTTACCGTGGTTTTGGGGTTGGGAATAGGGAGGTTTTGGGGTTGGGAATAGGGAGGTTTTGGTAGGGAAGATCACGGTTTGTTAGGACATCTTTGTCCAGAGACTGTTACATTTCTGGTTAACTGTACTAGCACAGTATAATAGATTAAGGTTAGCAAAAGTAAGATAGGATTACTTTTAATTGTGATAAGAGAGTAAGATCAGCAGTAGTTAGGGTTTAATTGTGGTGGGAGTTCATAAGGTCAGATAGGGATTGCATTTAGTAGTGATGAGGAGGTGTGATCAGAACTGTCTAGGGTTAAAAGTGGTGGAGGGATTAGGTCAATAGTGGGTTATAATTAACTGGTTCTAGTAGATTTGAGAGGGCGCTAAAACAGTTAATAGGACTCTTAGGGATTTATAATGTGAACATCAAACTTAATCTAAAAAGTGTGTATATTTTCCCAATATGTTTATAACACAATAAATATGTGACCAAATAAGTTTAAAACACAACGATGTGTGACCTAATAAATATGTGATTCAGTGATTATGTGATTCAAATAAGTATTGTAATAATTGAATGGTTCATAAGAATCTCACCATAATATCTCAATAGTGAATGAATGATACATTTATTGTAAACAGATATTAAAAGAAATCTTAAAATATTCTTTAAAAATCAACCGCTTAGGGATCTTTAGCTTTTTTTTTTAAAGTATATGCATAGGTGATCAAAAATACGTTATAATTCATTAATAGCGATCATATATTGTAACTCATTTGCAACAATCATATGGTGACAGTCCAAACACATTTAGAAACTTTTCGGAGTTTATAAACAGTTCCGAGTTTATAAACAGTTCCCCTAGGAATTATTATTCCATATGTGTGTGCTTCTTCGTTAGCCAACAGTTTTGAACCAGGTATACCCAAAAATGAATATAGATTTGGCCTTTTGTAAGTCTTAACGGATCTCCTCCCGGTCCTTTGATCACAATCTTCTCTTATGTCCTGTTATTTACAGGATCTTACCTCCGGTCCTTTCAGTGGCTTTGTTTGGCTCCCTCTGCGTCCAGAGACGCCAAACTCGCTTCCTTATCCCCGTCTGGTAGCGGCTTTCTTCTGACGTCACAAATGTGTGTCAGAGAGTCTCATGAATCTTTCTTCGTTACTTATGCAATTGTATGTAAATACCCTTCACCGCTGTCTGTCATAAAACCTCTTTATGAGTACCGCACACTAGTACATATGTATGCTGGTATTTCAAGAGTAATAGATACAGACACGGATCCTGCGGGTATACTTTTTAGTCGAATCCTGGGTCTTGGTTATTCTCTTGCACAGTATAATAATAATATAATTAACTGCTCAGGGGGTATATTGTAATAGGAGGTTAATACAATGGGGAGTAGTAAGAGAATGATGTCTGTCCCATATCTAGCAATAGCAAAAGGGCTGTTGGTACGCTGCTCTTTCTCTATCAATAGAGGCTTGCCTAGGCCCATAGAAAATAGCAGGTTTCCTTTTTGGTTTCAGAAGGTTTAAAGGACCAGTAAATACAGTTGATTTGCATTATCAACAAACACACGATAACAAGACAATAAAATAGCACTTAGCCTGAACTTCAAGTGAGAAGTAGATTTTCTTTTCTGACAAATTTAAAAAAAGTTATGTCTATTTCCACTCCCCCCTGCATCGTGTGACAGCCATCTGCCAATCACAAATACATATTCATATATTCTGTGAATTCTTGCACATGCTCAGTAGGAGCTGGTGACTCAAAGTGTAAATATAAAAAGACTGCACATTTTGTTAATGGAAGTAAATTGGAAAGTTGTTTAAAATTGTAAGTTCTATCTGAATCATGAAAGTATTATTTTGACTTGAGTGTCCCTTTAAGGTTAAGAAAAGATATTTAATGTAAAAATCTGCTACATATGATTGCTATGAAAGAAATTTCTTAAAAGCAGTAGGAGAGAATTATAGATTAATGTTTTGACTTAAGGTTTCTGGAACTTGTATTGACTAAACAACTGGCCTCTTTATATAAATATATGCTATAGAACTGTCAAATTACTTTGTACAACACTGTTACACAGTAAAACTCACAATTCTGGTAGTCAAACACAATTTTACTAGACAGTGTGTGTAAGTATAAGTAACATTTCTAGCACTCACTGCTCAATTTCCAAGAAAATTCTATTTTATAAAAGCGGTTGGGTTTTGGAGAAAAAGGCATATAATATATTTAACAATATAAAAATTGAGCATCACTTAAGAAAACTTATCCAGATTTATAGCTAACACATAAACATTCACAGATTCACACTACTCACCAACTCCGTCAGCTTCATATTTCCTCTACTTTATAGAGAGGTTTGTAATTATTAGAACTATCGACGTAGGAACATTTATACAAAAGGTCACGGCTCACAATTTAATGATCTTAATTGGTCTCAACCTTGAACAAGGAATTGTTTCAGTCCTTAAACATAGAGATTTAGAATAATAGCTAAATAACAACATACTACCACATTATAAACACTTGTCCACACTAAAAAATTGTAATAAAAAATATATCTGAATTTAATGAAAATGTGTATCTTATTTTAGCTAATATAAAAATAATACATATACACACACTCACACATTATATATATATATATATATATATATATATATATATACACACAGTGTATATATATTATATATGTGTATGTGGTGTGTGTATATATATATATATATATATATATATATATAATGTATGTGTGTCTGTGTGGTATATATATCCTCTCAACCACAATTATGAACTATTAATGTTACCATTTTAGTAGAAACAAACAATTTATGTGTTTGCACAAAATCTAATAAACCTCTATTATAATCCTTTTAAAAGTTCTGTTATGAAGGTCGAAACGAAGCTACACCCAGGTGGTAAATTGCCATAAAACAAGCTAACAAGTTATTGAGCTGGCATTGGTTCCTGAGAGCACAAATCTTTTCTGTATTTATTCAGTCTCCCTAAGGTGAAAAGGGAAAACCAGACATGGACTCCTTGCCTGGTGTGCTTAGAGTAATATGGATGCACATCACTGACGAGGCCCAATAAAGGTGAAATTGATCGCCTGGGGTTGCCATGTTCCTTGTGTAGAGCGGGATTGCCTGGTATTTCAGAGCTGGACTGGCCTTGTTTGACTGGGTCAGACTGATATAATTCAGGAAAGTTCTTCTTTGTGAAAAGCATTATTTGGCTAAAAGAGGCTGCACCCAGGTGGTAAATCGCCACACAACAAGCTAACAAGTTATTGAGCTGGTATTCGCTCCTTAGAGTACACTTATCTTTCTGTATGTATTTAGTCTCCCTAAGGGGAAAAAGGGGAAATGAGACATGGACTCCTTTTGCCCAGTGTGATTAGAGGAATATGGCTGCACCTCAATGAAGATTCCAAATGAAGGCTGAAACGATCGTCTGCGGTTGTCATGTTCCTTGTTCAGAGAGGGATTGCCTTGCATGTCGGAGCTGGACTGACCTTGTTTGAGGTGTAAAAGGAGTAAAAAGCATAAAAAAGAGGAACAGGATAAATAAAGTGCTTTATATATATAAAAAAATCATAACCCTTAAAAAATTGGGTGGGTCTCATGGACTCTTGCCACTATGAAAGAAATTAATTTATTAGGTAAGTTCTTACATAAATTATGTTTACTTTCATATAGGTGGCAAGAGTCCATGAGCTAGTGACGTATGGGATATAATACCCAAGATGTAGAAGTCCACGAGTCACTAGAAAAGGAGGGATAAAATAAAAACAGCTATTTTCGCTGAGAAATTAAATCCAAAAAATAAAAAAGTTTTCTTAAAAATGTAAAAAAAACCTTAAATCATAGTCACTAGAATCAAACTGAGACAGCTGCCTGAAGAACCTTTCTACCAAAGGCTGCTTTTAAAGAAGCAAACACATCAAAATGGTAAAATTTAGTAAATGTATGCAAAGTAGACCAAGTTGCTGCTTTGGAAATTTGATCAACTGAAGCTTCATTCTTGAAAGCCCAAGATGTGGCGACTGATCTAGTAGAATAAACTGTAATACGCTGAGGTGGAGACTACCCCACCTCCAAATAGGCTTTGTGAATCAAAAGCTTCAACCAAGATGCCAAGGAAATGGCAGACACTTTCTGACCTTTTCTGGAACCAGAAAAAATAACAAATAGACTAGAAGTCTTTCTGAAATCTTTAGTAGCCTCAACATAATATTTCAAAGCTCTTACCACATCTAAAGAATGTAAAGACCTTTCAAGAGAATTCTTAGGATTAGGACACAAGGAAGGATCAATAATTTCCCTATTGATGTTGTTAGAATTCACAACCTTAGGCAAAAATTTAAACGATGTCCGCAAAACAGCTTTATCTAGATGGAAAATCAGATAAGGAGACTCACAAGAGAGAGGAGACAATTCAGAAACTCTTCTAGCAGAAGAGATAGCCAAAAGAAATAAAACTTTCCAGGAAAGTAGTTTAATATTCAAAGCATGCATAGGCTCAAAAGAAGAAGCCTGCAAAATCTTTAAAACCAAATTGAGACTCCAAGGTGGAGAAATTGATTAAATAACAGGCTTGATACGAATCAAAGCATGAACAAAACAGTGAATATCAGGAAACTTAGCAATCTTTCTATGAAAAAAGACAGAAAGAGCAGAGATTTGTCCTTTCAAAGTATTTGCAGACAAACCTTTATCCAAACCATCCTGAAGAAACTGTAAAATCCTAGGAATTCTAAATGAATGCCAAGAATAATCATGAGTGGAACAACATGAAATATAGGTTTTCCAAACCCTATGATAAATCTTCCTTGAAACAGACTTACAAGCCTGTATCATAGTGTTAATTACTGAGTCAGGGAAACGTCTATGACTAAGAACTAAGCGTTCAATTTCCATGCCTTCGACTTAAGAGATTTGAAATCCTGATGGAAAACTGGGCCGTGAGACAGAAAGTCTGGTCTTATAGGAAGTGACCAAGGCTGGGAACTGGACATTTGGACAAGGTCCGCATACCAGAACCTGTGAGGCCATGCTGGTGCTATCAGAAACACATAAGATTGTTCCATTATGATCTTTGAGGTCACTCCCAGAGGAGAAAAAATGTAAGCAGGTTGGTAAAACCATGGAAATGCTAGAGCATTCATAAATTCCACCTAAGGATCCCTGGACCTGCAGAGGTATCTGGGAAGTTTCTTGTTTAGACAAGAGACCCTCAGATCTACGTCTGGAGGACCCCACATCTGCACAATCTGACAGAACACATCTGGATGTAGAGGCCACTCCCTGGATGTAGAATCTGATGGCTGAGATAATTCGCTTCCAAATTGTCTACACCTGGTATATGAATCGCAGTGATTAGACAAGAATTGGATTCCGCCCAAGAAAGTATTAGAGATACTTCTTTTATTGCTAGCGAACTGCGAGTCCCCCCTTGATGATTGACATATGCCACTGTTGTGACATTGTCTGTTTGGAACCGAATATATGATCCTCTCTTAATAGAGCCCAAGTCTGAAGAGCTCTGAAAATAGCACAGAGTTCTAATATAGATTGGTAACCTCGCCTCTCGAGGATTCAAAACTCCTTGTGCTGTCAGAGACCCCCAAACAGCTCCCCAACTTGAGAGACGTGCATCTGTTGTAATCACAGTCCCGGTAGGACAAACAAAGGAGGCCCCTTAAACAATAAGGTGATAGTTTAACCACCAAGTCAGAGAGAGTGGAGATTTGGGATTTAAGTATATCAGTTATGACAACTGAGTATACTCCCTGCACCATTGGTGCCACATGCAAAACTGTAGAGGTCTCATATGAAAACAAGCAAAAAGGATCGCTCCCGGTGCTACAATCATGAGACCTAAAACTTCCATGCACATAGCCACTGAAGGGAATAATAAGAGCCTAAAGGTTTAGACAAGCTGAAACAATCTCAAACGTTTCTTTTCTATTAGGGATAGAGTCATGGACACTGAATCTATCTGGAAATCTATTGAGCTAGTATCAAGATAACGTCCAAATAAGGAAACACTGCAATACTTGCTCTCTGATTACAGATAGATGGGCACCTAAAACTATTAATATTCTTGGTGCTGTTGCAAGGCAAAACGGAAGAGCGACAAATTGGTTATGCTTGTTTAGAAAAGAGAATATCAGAAAACGATAGTGATCTGGATGAATCGGATTGTGAAGGTAAGCATCCTGTTAGTCTATTGTGGACATGAAGTGACCTTGCTGAACAAAAGGCAGAATAGCCCTTATAGTCACCATCTTGAAAGTTGGGACTCTTACAAAGCAATTTAAAGTTTTCAGATCCAAAATTGGTCTGAAAGAATTTTCCTTCATAGGTACAATGAATAGATTTGAATAAAAACCCCAATCATTGTTCCTGCTGTGGAGCTGGAACAATTACCCCAGAAAGTTCTAGATCTGAAACACATTTCAGAAAGACTTGAGCTTTTACTGGGTTTTTTTGTTACATGGGTAGGAAAGAATCTTCCCAAAGGAAGTCTTATTTTGAATCCTATTCGACACCCCTAAGAAATTATATTCTGAATCCACTGATTTTGGACACAGTCTGTCCAAAATCTTTGAAATAGCTTTAGTCTGCCCCCTACCAGAAGAACTGGCTTAAGGGCCAAACCTTCATATAGGTTTTGGGGCAGGATTTGGTTACTTATAAGGCTTGTATTTATTCCAATTCAGAGATGGTCTCCAATTAGAACCAGAGGCATTAGGGGAAGGAGTGGTTTTCTGTCCTCTATTCTGACAAAAGGAACGAAAACGATTGGGAGCTTTAAATTTACCCTTAGATTTTGTGTCTTGGGGCAGAAAAACTCCCTTACCCCCAGTAACAGTGGAGATAATAGAATCCAATTGTGAACCAAAAAGATTTTTACCTTGAAAAGAGAGAGATAATAATCTAGTTTTATACACCATGTCAACATTCCAAGATTTAAGCCATAAAGCTTTTCAAGTTAGAATGGCTAAAGACATGGATTTGACATTGATCTTCCTAACATCAAATATAGCATCACAAATAAAATGATTTGCATGTTAAAGTAAAACAATAATGTTAGATCATTCAGAATCTGAAGACAACTGCTGTGCTAAAGTGTCCAACCAGTTGCAGCAACATCAGCCATAGATATAGCAGGTCTAAGAATATAGCCAGAATGTAAATATGCCCTTCTTGGATAAGATTCAAGCCTCCTATCTAAAGGATCCTTGGCAACAGGTAAAGGATACAATTTCTTAAACCTAGAAGAAGGGTTAAAAGAGGTATCAGGCTTAGACCATTCTTTAGCAAACACATTAGAGATAGTGTCAGGAATAGGAAATACTTCAGGAGTAATAACAGTAGTCTTAAATACAGAATTTAGACAATTACTAGCTTTATCATCAGGAGATTTAGACCCAATACCTAAAGTAAAAAAAAACTTCCTTGAGAGAATGAATATATTCTAACTTAAAAAAAAGGTTTGTCTATATCAGTCTCTGACGTGGCATCCTCTGAATCAGAAGAGACCCCATCAGTAGAGTATACGCCAGTATGCTGAAGGTCAGAACTTAATTCACTAAGTTTAGGAAAATGTTGCAAAAACCTTTTTTCACTTATTTTAAGGCAAAATAGCAGTCATTGCCTTCTCTATAGCTGTAGCAATAAAATCTTACATTTCTGCAGTAATGCTATGTACATTTAGACTGAGATGGAATAACAGTGCTTGTATTTGTACTCAGATATATTTAACAATTTGTTAAAACAAGAGCCACATAATAGAGCTGAATAATTTAGATCAGCTTAATTACAACAAACATACTTAGCTTTGTTAAATACCTGTTTAGGCAGCTCAAATTCTATGGCAACATCAAAAGCAAGTTCAGTTGAGACATAATTGCAAGAAAATAAAATTAGAAAAAAATAAAAATAAATTCATTCTGCAAATTTATATCCATGCTCCTATATATGATATATAGAACAGGCTTGAGCGAATGGGAAACGGAGTGAAAGAATATATATATATATATATATATATATATATATATATATATATATATATATATATATATATATATATATATATATAAAAAGAAAACGGATTCATAAAATGCTGTATGAAAGCTCTCTAAGTCTTCACTGAGAACACTAAATGAACTGCGGAGGAGCTTATAACAGCAATTTTGGCTGGAAACAAAATTATTGGCGGGAAATTTTTGGCGCCAAAAAAATGGCACACAATGATGACACATCACCCTATGACATAAATAGCATCATCACATGTGCGACATGCAAAGCTGAAGAGGATTTCTAATACACCTATCATACTAAAAAGCAGGTAAAGAATTTTGATTGTATATACAAAAAAACAAAAATGTACCAAAAATGAAATTTATGCTTACCTGATAAATTTGTTTCTTTCTTGGCACGGTGAGTCCACGGATCATCATAATTACTATTGGGAATATAACTCCTGACCAGCAGGAGGAGGCAAAGAGCACCACAGCAAAGCTGTTAAATACCACTTCCTTACCCACAACCCCCAGTCATTCGACCAAAGGGAAAGGAGAAAGGAAGTAATATAAGGTGCAGAGGTGCCTGAAGTTTATGAAAAAATAAACTGTCTGAGTATAGGACTGGCCGTGGACTCACCGTGTGAAGAAACAAATTTATCAGGTAAGCATAACATTCATTTTCTTTCTAATGACACGGTGAGTCCACGGATCATCATAATTACTATTGAGAATCAATACCCAAGCTAGAGGACACGGATGATAAGGGAGGGACAAGACAGTTAACCTAAACAGAAGGCACCACTGCTTGAAGAACCTTTCTCCCAAAAACAGCCTCAGCTGAAGCAAAAGTATCAAATTTGTAAAATTTTGAAAAAGTGTGTAAAGATGATCCACAGAAGCACCATCTTTGAAAACCCAAGTAGAAGAAACAGCCCTTGTGGAATGAGCCGTGATTTTCTCAGGAGGCTGCGGACCAGCAGTCTCATATGCCAAGCGAATAACTCTCCTCAACCAACAAGAAAGAGAAGTAGCCATAGCTTTCTGACCTTTACGCTTCCCAGAAAAAACAACAAATAAAGACTGGCGAAAAACCTTAATCACCTGCAAATAATATTAGGATTAGGACACAACAAAGGAACAACAATTTCTTGATTAATAGTCTTATCAGAAACAACCTTGGGAAGAAACCTAGGGCAGTACGAAGAACTACCTTATCAGAATGAAAAATAAGAAAAGGATTGCAACGCAGAAAGCTCCGAAACCAAAAACAAAACCTTCCAGGTTAACAACTTAATATCCAAAGAATGTATAGGCTCAAACGGAGCCTGTTGGAGAACTCTAAGAACTAAATTAAGACTCCAAGGAGGAGTCACAAACTTAAACATAGGCCGGATTCTAACCAAAGCCTGACAAAAAGACTGAACTTCTGGCACATCCATCAGACGTTTGTGCAACAAAATAGATAAAGCAGAAATCTGCCCCTTCAGGTTACTAGCAGATAAACCCTTCTCCAGACCCTCCTGGGGAAAAGACAAAATCCAAGGAATCATGACTCTATTACAAGAATAGCCTCTGGATTCACACCAATACAGATATTTATGCCATATCTTATAATAGATCTTTCTAGTCGCAGGCTTACGAATCAGAAAAACCACGCTTAGATAAAATCAAGCGTTCAATCTCCAAGCAGTCAACTTCAGAGAAGAGAGATTTGGATGAAGGAAGGGCCCCTGAAGTAGAAGATCCTTCCTTAACAGAAGACTCCAAGGTGGGGAGGATGACATCTCCACCAGATCTGCATACCAGATCCTGCTAGGCCACGCCGGTGCAATGAGAATCACCGACGCCCTCTCTTGTTTGATCCGAGCAATGAACCGAGGAAGAAGGGCAAACGCAGGAAACACGTAAGCCAGGCTGAACTTCCAAGGAACTGCTAGAGCATCTATCAGTACAGCCTGAGGATCCCTTGACCTCGAGCCGTACTTTGGAAGCTTGGCATTGTGACGAGATGCCATAAGATCCAGCTCTGGTTGACCCCATCTGAGAATCAAACTGGAAAACACCTCCGGATGAAGTTACCACTCCCCCGGATGAAAAGTCTGTCTGCTCAGAAAATCTGCTTCCCAAATGTCCACCCCTGGAATGTGGATCGCAGATAGACAGCAGTTGTGAGCCTCCGCCCACTGCATAATCTTGGATACCTCTATCATGGCCAGGAAACTCTGAGTCCCTCCTTGATGATTGATGTATGCCACTGATGTAATGATGTCCGACTGAAACCTGATAAATTGGGTTGAAGCTAACTGAGGCCATGCCAAAAGAGCATTGAAGATGGCCCTCAGCTTCAAGATATTTATGGGAAGAGCCAATTCCTCCCGAGTCCACAGACCCTGAGCCTTCAGCAAACCCCAGAAAGATCCCCAACCCAGCAGGCTGGCATCCATGATCACGATCACCCAGGTAGGCCTGTGAAAACAGGTTCCCTGAGAGAGAAGATCCTGAGACAACCACCACGGAAGAGAAGCTCTTGCAGCCTGATCTAGAACAATCTTTGGAGACAGATCTGTATAATCCCTGTTCCGCTGTCGGAGCATGCATAACTGTAGAGGCCTGAGATGGAACCGAGCAAATGGAAAGATGTCCATGACCGAAATCATCAGACCAATAACCTCCATACACTGGGCCACCGACGGCCGAGGAGAGGACTGAAGAGCAAGGCAAGAATTGAACATTTTTGATTTCCTTGCATCTGTCAAAAGAAAACTTAATTTCTAGAGAATCTATAATGGTTCCCAAGAAAACCACTCTTGTAGCCGGAATCAAGGAACTTTTTCCTAAATTCACCTTACAACCGTGGGAGCACAGAAAAGACAACAACAACTCTGTGTGGGAGTTTGCTAGTTGAAAAGTTGGCACCTGAACTAGAATGTCATCCAGATAAGAAGCTACCGCAACCCCCTGCAATCTGAGAACTGCCAGTAATGCACCCAGGACCTTTGAGAACACCCTGGGAGCTGTTGCAATACCAAAAGGAAGAGCCACAAATTAAAAATGCTTGTCTAGGAAAGAAAATCTCAGAAACTTGTGATGATCCTTGTGAATGGGAATATGTAGATTTGCATCCTTTAGATCTACTGTAGTCATGAACTGACCCTCTTGAACCAGAGGAAGAATTGACTGAATAGTTTCCATCTTGAAAGACGGAACTCTGAGAAATTTGTTTACACACTTGAGATCTAGGATGGGTCTGAAAGTTCCCTCCTTTTTGGGAACGATAAACAGATTGGAATAGAACCCTAGTCCCTGCTCCTGAACTGGAACAGGAACGGTCACTCCCATGTCGGAAAGATCCTGAACACAACTTAATAATGCCTTTCTTTTTATCTGATCTACAGATAACCTGGAAAGAAGAAACCTGCCCCTGGGAGGAAAAGTTTTGAACTCTAGTTTGTATCCCTGGGACACAATATCTACCACCCAGGGATCTGGAACATCTCGAACCCAGGCTTGAGTGAAAAGTAAAAGCCTGCCCCCCACGTGATCCATTCCCGGATCGGGGGCAGACCCTTCATGCTGACTGAGTCAGCAGCAGGCTTCTTAGATTGCTTCCCCTTGCTCCAGGACTGATTGGACTTCCAAGAGGGCTTGGACTGATCCTGTTTGGAGGAGGAAGAGGAAGACTTACCAGAGAAGGAACGGAAATTACTCTGACGACCCTTTTGTTTATTTCTCTTATCTTGAGGGATAAAATGCCCCTTCCCTCTCATAATATCAGAAATAATCTCAGCCAAACCCGGCCCAAACAAGGTTTTACCCTTGTAAGGAATAGATAAAAGCTTAGATTTAGATGATACATCTGCAGACCAGGACTTTAACCATAAGGCCCTGCGTGCCAGAACAGCAAAGCCAGAAATATTTGCTCCCAACTTGATGACCTGTAAAGAAGTGTCCGCAATATAATAATTAGCCAATTTTAAAGCCTTAATTCTAACCTGAATCTCCTCCAGAGGAGTATCCTGCTGAATAGAATCAGACAACGCACCAAACTAATATGCAGCCGCACTGGTAACCATAGCATAACATACATCCTTTTAAGTAAAGCCTCCAACTTCTTATCCATGGGATCCTTAAAAGAACAACTATCCTCAATAGGAATAGTGGTCCTCTTGGCCAAAGTGGAAATAGCTCTCTCTACCATAGGAACCATCTGCCAGGATTCATTAAGAGTCCACAATAGGAAACATCTTCCTAAAAATTGGAGAAGGGGAAAAAGGAATTGCTGGTTTCTTCCATTCCCCAAAAAATAATTTCTGAAACACGATCTGGAAAAGGAAAAACCTCTGCCACAGAAGAAACCTCAAAACACTTATTATTAAGTTTACTAGCCTTCTTGGGAGTCACTATGACCGTCGAGTCAGAGTCATCCAAAGTAGCCAAAATGTAACAAACGGAGGTGCTCCAGCTTAAATCTGAAAGAAAGCCACCTCAGAATCAGCAGAAGGAATTACACTATCAAGAGTCTGAAATTTCCCCCTCAGACGCTACCGAAGTATCTTCCTCCTCAGACCTATGGGAAAAAACATTTTACATAACTGCAACAGAGTCAGAAACCTTAAACATCCTTTTGCACTTCCCCTGCAACACCGGAAAAGCAGACAAAGCCTCAGATACAGCAGAGGATATGTGAGTAGCCATATCCTGCAAAGAAAAACCAACCTGAGACGAAACACAGGGCACTGCATGAGAAGAGGATAGAGATTGGGATGATAGGGGAGCTTGAACAGGAGACCCCTGAACAACATTCTCCTTAGAAAATGAAGGCTCTGAATCAAAAAGCCTATCCATGTAATTTAATGTTCTCTCTATACATGAGGAACAGAAAGGGATAGGTGGCTCCAAATTAGCATCTAGACATAAAGTGCAAGTAACATCTTGCAAGTCCTCTTGTTCCATCTTTAGCACACAAAAAAAATATTAAACAAAATAAAAAATCCACAAAATGTATCAGCAAAAAAAACATAATTTATGTAAGAACTTACCTGATAAATTCATTTCTTTCATATTGGCAAGAGTCCATGAGCTAGTGACATATGGGATATACAATCCTACCAGGAGGGGCAACGTTTCCCAAACCTCAAAATGCCTATAAATACACCCCTCACCACACCCACAATTCAGTTTAACGAATAGCCAAGCAGTGGGGTGATAAAGAAAGGAGTAGAAAGCATCAACAAAGGAAATTTGGAAATAATTGTGCTTTATACAAAAAATCATAACCACCATAAAAAGGGTGGGCCTCATGGACTCTTCCCAATATGAAAGAAATGAATTTATCAGGTAAGTTCTTACATAAATTATGTTTTCTTTCATGTAATTGGCAAGAGTCCATGAGCTAGTGACATATGGGATATCAATACCCAAGATGTGGAGTCTTCCACTCAAGAGTCACTAGAGAGGGAGGGAATAAAAATAAAAACAGCCATATTTTGCTGAAAAAATTAATCCACAACCCAAAAAAAAAAGTTTATTTTCATGTTTGAAAGAAAAAACTTAAATCAAAAAGCAGAAGAATCAAACTGAAACAGCTGCCTGAAGAACTTTTCTACCAAAAATTGCTTCCGAAGAAGCAAATACATCAAAACGGTAGAATTTAGTAAATGTATGCAAAGAGGACCAAGTCGCCGCTTTGCAAATCTGATCAACTGAAGCTTCATTCTTAAAAGCCCACGAAGTGGAGACTGATCTAGTAGAATGAGCTGTAATTCTCTGAGGCGGGGCCTGACCCGACTCCAAATAAGCTTGATGAATCAAACGTTTCAACCAAGAAGCCAAGGAAATAGCAGAAGCCCTCTGACCTTTCCTAGGACCAGAAAATAAAACAAATAAACTGGAAGTCTTCCTGAAATCTTTAGTAGCTTCCACATAATATTTCAAAGCTCTTACCACATCCAAAGATGTGCCATAGAACAAGCTATTGATGCTGCTGTTCGTTCCTGGCAGACTGCTTCTCATTCTGTTTTGCATATGTAAATATGACCCTGGGGATAGTCTCCCTAAGGGTGATGGGGGAAACCAGACGTGGACTCCTTGCCCAATGTGCTTAGAGGGATATGGCTGCACCTCACTGACGAGGCCCAAAGGATGCCGAAACGATCATCTGGGGTTGTCATGTTCCTTGTTCAGAGGAGAATTGCCTGGTATTTCGGGGCTGGACTGACCATGTCGGTGGGATCAGACTGATAAACTACAGGAAAGTTTTCCTCTGTGAAAAGCACAATTGGGCAGAAAGAAGCTACTACCAGGTGGCAACCGGGCCATAGAACAAACTATTGATGCTGCTGTTCGTTCCTGGCAGACTGCTTCTCATTCTGTTTTGCATATGTAAATATGACCCTGGGGATAGTCTCCCTAAGGGTGATGGGGGAAACAAGACGTGGGCTCCTTGCCCAATGTGCTTAGAGGGATATGGCTGCACCTCACTGATGAGGCCCAAAGGAGGCCGAAACAATCGTCTGGGGTTGTCATGTTCCTTGTTCAGAGGAGAATTGCCTGGTATTTCGGGGCTGGACTGACCATGTCGGCGGGATCAGACTGATATACTACAGGAAAGTTTTCCTCTGTGAAAAGCACAATTGGGCAGAAAGAAGCTACTACTAGGTGGCAACCGGGCCATAGAACAAGCTATTGATGCTGCTGTTCGTTCCTGGCAGACTGCTTCTCATTCTGTTTTGCACACATCCAAAGAATGTAAGGATCTCTCCAAAGAATTCTTAGGATTAGGACACAAGGAAGGGACAACAATTTCCCTACTAATGTTGTTAGAATTCACAACCTTAGGTAAATATTGAAAAGAAGTCAGCAAAACTGCCTTATCCTGATGAAAAATTAGAAAAGGAGACTCACAAGAAAGAGCAGAATGCTCAGAAACTCTTCTAGCAGAAGAGATAGCCAAAAGGAACAACACTTTCCAAGAAAGTAGTTTAATGTCCAAAGAATGCATAGGCTCAAATGGAGGAGCCTGTAAAGCCTTCAGAACCAAATTAAGACTCCAAGGAGGAGAAATTGATTTATTGACAGGCTTAATACAAACTAAAGCCTGTACAAAACAGTGAATATCAGGAAGTATAGCAATCTTTCTGTGAAATAAAACAGAAAGAGCGGAGATTTGTCCTTTCAAGGAACTTGCAGACAAACCCTTATCCAAACCATCCTGAAGGAACTGTAAAATTCTAGGAATTCTAAAAGAAAGCCAGGAGAATTTATGAAAAGAACACCATGAAATGTAAGTCTTCCAAACTCTATAATAAATCTTTCTAGAGACAGATTTACGAGCTTGTAACATAGTATTAATCACTGAGTCAGAGAAACCTCTATGACTTAGAACTAAGCGTTCAATTTACATACCTTCAAATTTAATGATTTGAGATCCTGATGGAAAAACTTACCTTGAGATAGTAGGTCCGGCCGTAACGGAAGTGGCCAAGGCGGGCAACTGGACATCCGAACCAGATCCGCATACCAAAACCTGTGTGGCCATGCTGGAGCCACCAGCAACACAAAAGACTGTTCCATGATGATTTTGGAGATCACTCTTGGAAGGAGAACTAGAGGCGGGAAGATGTAAGCAGGTTGATAAAACCAAGGAAGTGTCAGCGCATCCACTACTTCCGCCTGAACATCCCTGGACCTGGACAGGTATCTGGGAAGTTTCTTGTTTAGATGAGAGGCCATGAGATCTATCTCTGGAAGCCCCCACATCAGAACAATCTGAGAAAACACATCTGGATGGAGAAACCACTCCCCTGGATGTAAAGTCACGCGGCTGAGATAATCCGCCTCCCAACTGTCTACACCTGAGATATACACCGCAGAGATTAGACAGGAGCTGGATTCCGCCCAGGCAAGTATCTGAGATACTTCTTTCATAGCTTGGGGACTGTGAGTCCCACCCTGATGATTGACATAAGCCACAGTTGTGATATTGTCTGTCTGAAAACAAATGAACGGTTCTCTCTTTAGCAGAGGCCAGAACTGAAGAGCCCTGAGAATTGCACGGAGTTCTAAAATATTTATTGGTAATCTCGCCTCTTGAGATTTCCAAACCCCTTGTGCTGTCAGAGATCCCCAAACAGCTCCCCAACCTGAAAGACTTGCATCTGTTGTGATCACAGTCCAGGTTGGGCGAACAAAAGAAGCCTCTTGAACCAAACAATGGTGATCTATCCACCATGTCAGAGAGTGTCGTACATTGGGATTCAAGGATATTAATTGTGATATCTTTGTATAATCCCTGCACCATTGATTCAGCATATAAAGCTGTAGAGGTCTCATGTGAAAACGAGCAAAGGGGATCGCGTCCGATGCTGCAGTCATGAGACCTAAAACTTCCATGCACATAGCCACTGAAGGGAACGACTGAGACTGAAGGGGCCGGCATGCTGAGACCAATTTTAAACGTCTCTTGTCTGTTTAGAGACAGAGTCATGGACACTGAATCTATCTGGAAACATAAAAAGGTGACCCTTGTCTGAGGAATCAAGAAACTTTTTGGTAAATTGATCCTCCAACCATGTTTCCGAAGAAAGAACACTAGTTGATTCGTGTGAGATTCTGCAGTATGTAAAGACTGAGCTAGTACCAAGATATCGTCCAAATAAGGAAACACCGCAATACCCTGTTCTCTGATTACAGATACTAGGGCACCCAGAATCTTTGAAAAGATTCTTGGAGTTGTTGCTAGGCCAAATGGAAGATCAACAAATTGGTAATGCTTGTCTAGAAAAGAGAATCTCAGAAACTGAAAGTGTTCTGGATGAATCGGAATATGAAGGTATGCATCCTGCAAGTCTATTGTGGACATATAATGTCCTCGCTGATCAAAAGGCAGAATAGTCCTTATAGTCACCATCTTGAAAGTTGGTACTCTTACATAACAATTCAAAATTTTTAGATCCAGAACTGGTCTGAATAAATTTTCTTTCTTTGGTACAATGAATAGGTTTGAATAAAACCCCAAACCTTGTTCCTGAGGAGGAACTGGCATGATTACCCCTGAAGACTCCAGGTCTGAAACACACTTCAGAAAAGCCTGAGCTTTTACTGGATTTACAGGGATGCGTGAGAGAACAAAAATCTTCTCACAGGAGGTCTTATTTTGAATCCTATTCGATACCCTTGAGAGACAATGCTCTGAATCCAATGATTTTGGACAGATTTTATCCAAACATCCTTGAAAAACCTTAATCTGCCCCCTACCAGCTGAGCTGGCATGAGGGCCGCACCTTCATGCGGATTTAGGGGCTGACTTTGGTTTCCTAAATGGCTTGGATTTATTCCAATTTGAGGAAGGCTTCCAATTGGAAGCAGATTCCTTGGGGGAAGGATTGAGTTTTTGTTCCTTATTCTGACGAAAGGAACGAAAACGATTAGAAGCCTTAGATTTACCCTTAGGTTTTTTATCCTGAGGCAAAAAAATTCCTTTTCCCCCAGTGATAGTTGAAATAATAGAATCCAACTGAGAACCAAATAAATTATTACCTTGGAAAGAAAGAGATAGTAATCTAGATTTAGATGTCATATCAGCATTCCAGGATTTAAGCCACAAAGCTCTTCTAGCTAAAACAGCTAAAGACATGGATCTAACATCAATTTTGATAATATCAAAAATGGCATCACAAATAAAATGATTAGCATGTTGCAGTAAGCGAACGCTAGATATGTCAGAATCCAATTCGTGTTGCGCTAAATTCTCCAACCAGAAAGTTGATGCAGCTGCAACATCAGCTAAAGAAATAGCAGGTCTGAGAAGATGACCTGAATATAAATAGGCATTCCTTAGATAAGATCCAAGCTTCCTATCTAAAGGATCCTTAAAGGAAGTGCTATCTTCCATAGGAATAGTGGTACGTTTAGCAAGAGTAGAAATAGCCCCATCAACTTTGGGGATTTTCCCCCAAAACTCTATAGATTTTGCTGGTAAAGGATACAATTTTCTAAACCTTGAAGAAGGAATACAAGAAGTACCTGGCTTATTCCATTCCCTAGAAATCATATCAGAAATAGCCTCAGGAATGGGAAAAACCCCTGGGGAAACCACAGGAGGTTTAAAAACAGCATTTAAACGTTTATTAGACTGAACGTCAATAGGACTGGTTACCTCAATATCCAAAGTAATTAACACTTCTTTTAATAAAGAACGCATATACTCTATTTTAAATAAATAAGTAGATTTGTCAGTGTCAATGTCTGAGGAAGGATCTTCTGAATCAGATAGATCCTCATCAGAAGAGGATGAATTATTATGTTGTTGGTCATTTGAAATTTCATCAGCTAAATGAGAAGTTTTAAAAGACCTTTTACGTTTATTAGAAGGTGGAAATGCAGACAAAGCCTTCATAATAGAATCAGAAACAAATTCTTTAAAATTTACAGGTATATCATGCACATTAGAAGTTGAAGGAACTGCAACTGGCAATGTACTATTACTGATGGAAACACTATCTGCATGTAAAAGTTTATCATGACAACTATTACAAATGACATTCGGTGGAATAATTTCTACAATTTTACAACAAATGCACTTAGCTTTGGTAGAACCGATGTCAG
The DNA here is from genome assembly GCF_027579735.1 of Bombina bombina. NCBI lineage: Eukaryota > Metazoa > Chordata > Amphibia > Anura > Bombinatoridae > Bombina > Bombina bombina. The sequence continues at coordinate 1,101,061,590 of NC_069501.1, forward strand.
GCAGCAATGTTCCAGGAGAAACTTCTGAGACAGGATCAGAATGGGACATCTTGCACAATGTAAGAGAAAAAACAACATATAAAGCAAAATTATCTATTTCCTTATATGACAGTTTCAGGAATGGGAATAAATGCAATAGCATAGGCCTCTGAAAGCAAAAAGCAAGAGGCAAACAAAGAAGGGGTATTGAAATAATGAAAAAAGTTTGGCGCCAAGTATGAGGCACAACGTAACGCAAACTCTTTTTTTGGCGCCAAAAATGACCGGAAATGACACACTTGCATCACTAATGACGCCGCCGTGTGAAATGACGAAGTTGCATCATAAACGTACTTTTTCGTGCCAAGAATGACGCAATAAAGTTTAGCATTTGACGCACCCGCGGGCCTAATACCCGCAAATGCAAGAAGTAGTCAATTGAAAAAAGACTACACCCCAGGTAAGAAATAAATTTCTTAAAAATGAATACATTCCCAAATATGAAACTGACAGTCTGCAGAAGGAAATACATGAACCTGACTCATGGCAAATATAAGTACAATACATATATTTAGAACTTTATATAAATGCATAAAGTGCCAAACCATAGCTGAGAGTGTCTTAAGTAATGAAAACATACTTACCAAAAGACACCCATCCACATATAGCAGATAGCCAAACCAGTACTAAAACAGTTATTAGTAGAGGTAATGGTAAATTGAGAGTATATATCGTCGATCTGAAAAGGGAGGTAGGAGATGAATCTCTACGACCGATAATAGAGAACCTATGAAATAGACCCCCGTTAGGGAAATCATCATATTCAAATAAGTGATACTCCCTTCACGTCCCTCTGACATTCACTGTACTCTGAGAGGAATCGGGCTTCAACAATGCTGAGAAGCGCATATCAACATAGAAATCTTAGCACAAACTTACTTCACCACCTCCATAGGAGGCAAAGTTTGTAAAACTGAATTGTGGGTGTGGTGAGGGGTGTATTTATAGGCATTTTGAGGTTTGGGAAACTTTGCCCCTCCTGGTAGGATTGTATATCCCATATGTCACTAGCTCATGGACTCTTGCCAATTACATGAAAGAAATAACGTTACTGTCATTTTAAGAACGTTACACAAAAAATTTCACCCAGAAAATTCTAGACCCTAGCTGCACCTCTACAAGTCTTGCTGAGGTGCTTACCTGACCTCCCACGGACCAGAACAATACAAACGTAGTCAAAGACAATCCGGATTCCCCACTGTCATCACCCGCTCTCCGTTCTGCCTAACGCACACACCGGAACAAGAGTCGACAGCGCATCACTTCCTACACTCAGAAGTGAAAAAATAAAGAGCGCGCAAAACTTGCACCGAATAAGCTCTGTCCATCATGGGTGTATACAACCACCTCCCGGCAGACATTAATCATTACAAACAGTCACCGGGAGAAACAGAAAGAACGTGACACGCTCCAACACAAGCCGTTATGTGGCACACCACTAGGCAGCACTTAGAAAAGCACATGATAGAAACTGCACAAATAAGTGCTAAACAGGATTGATGCGAATAGAAAATAAATTACTACAAATATGCTTTTCGTATTGCTATTAGATTTTCCACTCTTCTCTATGTAACAGTTTTTTCCAACACAGCCTTTTGCAAATTGGGGTCTTTCAATATCCTGATTTTTCAAAATCCTTAATATTTAAAGAATTTTTTCTGTATAAATAACCATTCTGTTTAAGGCATTGTTTTATTGTCCTGTTTACAGAAATCTAATTTTACATATATATGTAGCTGTCTCAGGATTAACAAGTCCATATTGAAATTAAACATTCTATTTACATTTTCTCTTAAGGATAGAATAATATATCGGTGTCAGCATGCACTGCAATGATTCACTGTTTAGTGTTTTGTTATGCATATATAAATTGTTTCTTTATGTATTTTTGGCATACTATCACAAATATTTTAAGATGTTTAAATACCTCTCTCTTGTAACTGTATTTTAACAAGTATTGTTGTTTTTAAATATCACTTTCACTGTGGTTTTATATAATTAGTTGTGGTACTGAAGGAGTTAAGTAATGATTACCCAGGGTATAAATTACTTGTCTATGTACTGACACACCAGTCTATGAGGAAGCGCCACTAGGGGGCGCGAAACGCGTCAGCCTGTCACTGCCTATGTCTGCCCTCTGTTTGGGATGCACTGATTTTATTTTTAAGGTTTAATAAAGGTATGTTTTTAACATTTATTTCACCTAACCAAAGAGTGCCTGCTTCCATTTTTTCATCTATATGCACTTTAGCCTGATCAGCTATACAGCTACGGCACTCCAAGTATCCCTGTATCACAGTCTTTTACATACTTTTTCAATTGTGTGCACGGACCGATGGTTCAAGCCGTGTTCCGGATACCCCTGTCTTCTGTTTAGAAAATAAATGAGCCTACATTAAAGGGACACTGAACCCAAATTTTTTCTTTCGTTATTCAGATAGAGCATGCAATTTTAAGCAACTTTCTAATTTACTCCTATTATCAATTTTTCTTCGTTCACTTGCTATCTTTATTTGAAAAAAAAGACATCTAAGCTTCTTTTTTTGTTTAGAACTCTGGACAGCACTTTTTCATTGGTGGATGAATTTATCCACCAATCAGCAAGAATAACACAGGTTATTCACCAAAAACGGGCCTTGCATTTCAAATAAAAATACCAAGAGAATGATGAAAATTTGATAATAGGAGTAAATTAGAAAATTGCTTAAAATTGCATGCTCTATCTGAATCATGAAAGAAAAAAATTGGGTTTAGTGTCCCTTTAAGCCTACATTAAGAACTCCAATAAAACGATCACTAGCCAAAATAAGGAGAGCTAAAAAGCACTCCTAACACTGCCCCACATAAAAAACAAATACTGCCATAATAAAAAACCTGCACATAAGCAGGATTGATATCCCAAATTAACCTCATAAGTGCCAAAACCTTTCTGACCCATCAGAAAAATAAAAGTAGCACTTACCTCCAACACAGTCTGCCCGGCAGCAGGGCAGCTCACTAGGTTTGAAAGGCTTCCCTCCTAACATGGACCTGTGAATACAGAAAACAAGACCAAGTAAACCTACAAAGTCTTTTACCAAAAGGGCAGCGACAACAGAGGAGATTATACCCCCCAAGTTCCCAAAATCTTAAAAGCTACCACTGCTCTACTGAAGAGACTGTAGTGGACGACGGCTAAACCCCAGAAAAGATCAGAACAAACCGGTTCTGCTTTAAAAATAAACTCTTGATTGAAGAATCAGTCACCTAACTTTACCCCTCACAAAACATTGTTCAAAACATTAAAACAGCAAACCAAAGTCTCTGTGCAAAAAGTTCTTGGTTGTTGTTCAAAAAAAATTGAACACATTTCAAAGGTCTTTCAAAGTTGATACCTTTTTCATCAGAGGATCGTAATGTGACACAGGTTTTGGACGATGTTTTGAACGCCCATAATTTTTATACATAACGCTGGTGGGGATTATTATACCGCTGCTTAGGGTATTACATAATGCTTTACTGATACCTCATAAGTAATTGAGGTTATTGAATGTAAGCAAGTTTTACCTATGAGCTTAATAAAATTTGTTTTATTCACTTTTCATTACAATATTGCACTATTATCTGGCGTTTTTGTTCCCTCTCTAATATATCCCACCTCCTGTGACACGGAGAGATAGGGGAGAAATAGACCTACAATATCCAAGCAACACCAAAGCAATACTGTTTGTCTGACGGATCCTTTCATTTTATCAATGCACAGTACTTACCCTCATTTGATTGAGGTATTTTCCAGTAAGTGGACATTTCTTCCATTTATGTTGTGTTACACTCCAAGAAAATCTGTGTGGCATTATATTCCAAGTTCATTTGAAGTTTCTTTCATTCAAGTACTCCAATCCAACACATTGTCATATGTATTTATTTTGCCACTATCCTTGTTTTAACGTGTATGTGGATGACTCCACCTCACACAGGACATTTTTTTTATATTTGTTTAAGTAAATACTCCTTTTAAGAACAACTTACTCTATTTTATTTACAGTATTAAGACTATTAGGTGTTTTTTGCTTTATGTAGACTTTTTTGCTATTGATATATTTCTAGGATTGGCCATTGTTTAGCTCATTGAGAACAGAAAAATCAACAAATAATTGATCTGCACTTTAAAAAATTTTTGTTAGCACATACGGCTCTGAATTTCAGTATATCAGTAGATTATAATCGAGCATATGAATTTTCGTTTTATTTTTTCACTTTATTCTATTACCTGTTTCTGCACCATCTATCATTCTTCTCTTTAAATATATATATACACATATACACACACAAACACACACCACAATTTAAACCAGATGAGTAAATATTGTCTAAACCATAATTAAAAACTATTTCTATTTTACAAGAAACCGACAATTTATGTGTTTGCACAAAAGCCAATAAACCCTCTATTATAATCCTTTTAAACGTTCTGTTACAAGTATTCTTCAGGAACAGACTAATTTCTTGATAATTATAATAAATGCCTATAATCAAAGCAGGAATCATTTAAAGCCGGGTGACTGTTTTCAATCAAGCCAGTTGTAGTTCGGTAACCTTTTGAGCGTTCAGCTATAATTACAAGCTGCAGTTCATGATTTTAATGCAGTAAAAATGTAACATGACTTAGTCAATAAATGTGCATTGCCTTAAAAAAGTGCTGGCAGCTACTAAGTAAATGTTACACTACTGCAAGTTTTATTTCATAAAACTATTATATTATATTAGACTAACAGTTCTGGTAGGCCTGCAAACCTATATAAAAGAACATTTTCTTAACAAAAAATAGCATCGTTTTAACATAAGGAAACAATAGTTTCCAGAGATCCTTTAAGCAAATGAAGGCTGATAAAATTACGGGAAATGACTATATAAGATCAGAATGATTTTCATCTGCATTTTGTTAGACCAAGCACTGATTTCAGTTTTCAGCTGTGAACAGCAATCGGCCAGCTGTGGCTAGGGGAAAGGACAAATAAGGCACACAGGTCGCACTGCAGGACTTGCCAGAAAATAGCAGACTATTAAAGAGTCAACTACAGGGAGAACACAAAGGAGAAAAATAACAAAACAATGAAATATCAGCGATTGGGAGACTACAGAACCTTACTTCAATCCGGCCTGAAACTGACAAAGCCATGAACGTACACTGGTGACAAAATGAAAGCTCTGTGACCTATATACCCAACCTTATTAGTGGAAAACAAACAAGTCAGATATAAAATATAGTGCCCTGAAGTCAAGAAAGAACAGTGTTTTACTTGAAATTCCCAGATGTGTGCACAGGAAATGTATGACAGCAAACTGAAAATCAGTCCCAATTGTAAAAACTTTCACATTTATTTGGCTAGCCATAATCACTTAAATTGACCTTTCCCCAAACATTTTCAGCTGTGTTAAAATGGTCTAGAAGTATTGCCAGATTTTCTTTAAATTCCAATACCAAAAAGTGAGAGCCTATGGTCCATATCTCACTACTGGTGAGTAAAGGCAGATTGCTACATCTTTGTGAGGATAAAAATACTGAAATAAAACAATAACAAATAAGAAAACAATAACAAATGAGAAAATAATAACAAATGAGAAAACAACAGAAAGCAAACAAACCTTCACTTCCTGTATGACTGAAAAATCTGTTCTCGAATACTTCTGAGAGCTAAATGTACAGGAAAGCAGACACGCTGATAAATGTATAGATCAATAAATTATAGCTGTCTGGGTGACAAACATAGGGATAATTTACACACTCTCTTTTGGACTTATTCAATACGTCAAGTCATGTCAATAAAATTAGTTATACGACTCTGGCTGCTTTGGGGCTTATCGAATTAGCCTCAACGTGGTAATTAATTACAAAGTACATGAACCACAACAATTTAGTTAGCTGTCCATTTCACTGGTCAGCCGATTATATATAAGATGCTAATTTATAAATATATACAATAGTTGATAAATTAATTTGTAAATACAGTATACACGTTATAAAAATGTATATTGCACTGGCTTAGAGTCACTCATTTTATAAAAATGCTAATCACCAATGACATTTTGTTGTAAATCTAATATTGTTATTATAAATATAAAATCTATATCACATAGGAGAGTGCTGTGTATTTAAATAGACTTACTTAAAACTTAGCACTAAAAAAAAAATCACCTTTTTTTTTCTCTCTCTCTCTCTCTCTCTCTCCTGACCCTCACTGGGAGTGCAATTTATACTGCTGTCTTTGTTTACACAGTCAATTCAAGTATAGAAACTTTCAGAATACATATGCATACCACAGGCAAAATCAGCTATTTCAAATACTGAAATAAATATAAATAGGCTATTTGTAGACAATTCAATACTCTCCAGCACTTAAAATGGATCATTGGGAACACATTAAAGGAGAGAGAAATTTAAGGCACAGTGTTCCTTTAAATATGAATATTCATAGATATATTGTAAAAATTGGAAATACAATATAATATACAAATGAAACTAGGCATTGTTTAATGGAGTCATATTATAAATATAAACATAGAATACACTAAGATTTTAGAAAGACAAATGTGTATGCCTGCCATTTTGTGTGACAGCCTAGCAATGTTCTACTTCATACTTGCTGTTCCTCTAAGTGTGTCCTACAAATGTATTTCTGTTTTAGAAATATAATTGGACAGTACCATGCTTGTATATGCTGAATCTGCAATGGCAGGGATTCCATTTTGCAATTTAGCATGCACTGTCGAGTTGACAGAATAGACAATAAGTCTTGCCACTTTCAAGAGACTGATCCGGCCTGTAAATCATGGCTTTCAGATATAGATGATTATGGTATCCTCCTGACAGTAAAGGCAAAATAGAAAAAAGTGCAGAAGATTATTTCACCAGAAAGTAATTATGCCGAGTCTGAGTGTTACCATTTATCATGGCTGAAAGATGACACTCACTGCTAGCCAAGGGAAACTGCTCTTTACGTGCTGCCATACAGATCAATACACAGCACATTTCCTCAAGCAAAAAGTAATTATACAACAGCAAACTTCACAATCAATACACAGTCAAAGCAACTCCAGGTCTGTGTGCATGCAAGGAAGTATGGGGCTTTGTCAGCTGTCATAGAGAGGTGCAGGACTAAGCTAACTCATTGGGTGCTGGAGAGAGAATTAGCTGGTATTATCACAGACTGTGTAATTGTTTCTCAACAATATTGAATAACACTGATAAGACAAAAAGATCAGTTTGCAAAACAGTCATCTTAGTACACACACACTTCTTCATGTAGATCTGTATAATTACCTGAACGCAAGACCATCTGGCCTAATTTAAGAGATTATTTTTGCTTGGCAGCTGAAAATTATTTTCAGAAATCTTTATGGGGAAAAAAATCTATTGTATTTAGGCGATTTAAATCAAATTCTCAACTGTCACTGCATGAAAAGTAGGGTACACTATAATGTGAGCAGACAAGAGTATAATGTGTAGTATAAAGCTGATAGTTGGACTGGTGTACATTTTTGTACAGGTATACATGAGTGCCCATGACCCAAACAACAGACTATCTAGTCATTGACAGGCTACAATATGGCATACACATAAAGGGAATACAATGGAAGGCCACTACAAACATGGAAATATGGTTTATGATAGAGAGAGTGTTAGCTCAAAACTGGCAACAGATTATGGCAATCAAAGTCTTTCACTAGCTGCCATAAAACCCTGCTCCTATATAAAATGGAAAGCTTGTGAATATTAAATGGAGACTAAAGTCAAAATTAAACTTTCATGATTCAGATAGAGCACACAATTGTAAACCGCTTACCAATTCACTTCCATTATCAAAATCTGCACAATCTTTTTATATGTGGCACCAGCTTCTACTGAGCATGTGCAAGAATTCACAGAATATACAAATATACATTTTGTGATTGGCTGTTGAGCTAACTTTGAAATTTGTCAGAAAAAAAAAATCTACTACTCATTTGATATTCAGTCTAAGTGCTATTGCAATGTATTTTTATGATGCATTTATTGATAATGCAATTCTACTGTATTTAATGGTCCTTTAAGTAACAAGGCTCACAGATAACACAAGCCTGATAGCTCCTTATAGCAACTAAGCAGTTTTTAATAATGGCCTACTACCTAGTGACAAGATTATTGACTGCTGAGGAGGGCATTATGCTTAAGACATGACCATGTAGATAAAAAAAATATATACTTGAAATATTCTGCATTCAAAGGGCATTGTAACCAAGTACACTTAACATGAGTACCATTACACTGGATAATAGTAATGCAATAATATGTTGTTGTCAAACAGAAGACAGTAAATAATAAAATGTGGCATCAGCTTAAACATATGGGCATATAGCTGTCTGGCACATTTTGACTATATTTCAGCCTTATCCATAGACATGCAAGAGACGGATACGTACAAACTATAATTGGAGTGCTAGCCTTTCTATAATACATATCTACAGAAAAAATGCTTGTGAAAAACGTCAATACTACATGTATCTGATACTTCATTTCACTAGTATAAAGCACAGTTTTACAAACAAATTCAGTAGGTCAGTAAAGGTTAAAGGGCAAAGAAAAATAACTACATTAGCGAAAAACTGACATCCAATTTTCAGGCTGATTTATCAGTGGAAAGCTAAAATTGATAGTTCGGCATTACTGGGCAGCATTCGCTATAAGAAAGCTGTTACAAAGCCCTTCATTTTGATTTGGCCACATGGATCAATAGAAACCTATACTGTTTCAATTTTGTGTGTATTGATTTTCTGATATAACCAGTACAGGGGCATTTATCACAACTATATAAAAAGGACTTCACATGTTTCATAAGCTTATCTTTATATATTTTCTTTTATCATTTATACTTTTGGATATCTGGGAAACTCTAAAGTGTTTATATTTTCAATTACACAAAAACTGAAGTCATATGGTAAATATGCATAACTAACTTTGTTCCGTTTTAATATTACTAATGTTTCCCTGGTGCCTTGAATTAGCATTACTGCTGAAAATCAAAGGGTTAACTAAAACAATAGCTTTTCAAGTCATGTAGGAGTCAGTCTACTGTGCAGATAGCATAGGAAAGCTCTGAACTATGAGCTCAATGTCCTGAGAAATTAGGGATCTGTTCATCAGCTTTAAATATAAAATGTATACTATTAATTATATTATTACATATTAATGTATTTAATATACTATTAAAAAGGAAATTAATTTGTGCTTACTAATATCTCCATATCTTTTATGAAGGGACCATCCATTTCAGGTGAGCATAAGACTCCTCTTTCTGGTACTGACCCTATATATTTATTTTAAATAAAGCAGTGGGAAGCTTGATAAGTCATGTGCAAGGACATGACCAAAGATAAGGAAAAAAAGTATGAGCTAATTTTATCTTGGTTCAACCTAGCAGATACTTTTCAAAGAAGTAAAATCTAAGGTTAGACAGTAAGGATTCAAAGAAATAAAACAACTATTATGCCAAAAGAAATAGAAAAATAAAATGAAAAAGGAACTTTTGTTACACACACACAGCAAGGTAATGCATTTGGGAAAATTCATAAATGTGTGAGCAGAACACATCACTACTTTATACAAACTCTGTCTTGAAACATATGCTTTAGCCATCCAAAAGTAGAAACTGCTCTAGCTGAGTGAGCTTTAAAAGGGACACTCAAGTCAAAATTAAACTGTCATGATTCAGATAGAGCATTCACTTATAAACAACTTTCCAATATAATTCCACTAACAAAATGTGCAGTCTTTTTATATCTACAATTTTTGAGTCACCAGCTCCTGAGCATGTGCAAGAATTCACAGAATATACATTATATGTATTTTTGATTGGCTGATTGCTGTCACATGATACAGAAGGAGTGGTAATAGACATAACTTTGAAATTTGTCAGAAAAAAATCTACTCCTCATTTGATGTTCAGACCAAGTGCTATTGCATTGTCTTTTTATCATGCATTTGTTGATTATGCAAATCAACTGTATCTACTGGTCTTTTAAGACCCAGTAACATGCCTTATTTACTTGATAAACAACCCATCTTATTTTGTCTGGTCAATATATTTAGAAATAAATCTTAATATATCCAGCGTGTTTATGTCCTTTCCTTCAATATATGTACTAGGGTGCATAACATGCTTCATTTTCCTTAGCCAGGAGTTTAGGAACTGGACAGAGGTCTCTAAGGAAGACCAGATAAGGTGAAGAACAGAAAAGAACCTGTATGCCAGCTCCATCTGAGGTAAAAGTCAAAAATAATAATGTCCTTAGTAGAAAATTCTATAGAGATGACTTCCATTGTTCAGGTGCAGAGATTATTAAACTTTAAAAAAAAAAAAAAAAAAAACAGAAAAAAAGCCATGGAATTTCCAAGGAATTGCATATAGCGGGAATTTTGTTGCTCAACTGAAAAAAGTGTTGCATGAATGACTTGGGAGACTTTTAGATTCAAGTAATAGATAGGATCTGAAGCAAGAACTTAAGCTATTAAAGCTAAATAACCTTTATGATTTCTTCATGTATATATTCAAATATCTGATATAGAGTTCTCAAAAGTATAGATAGTTCATATGATTCCCTATGTGCATAAAAGAAAATCCAAAAAATAGTTGGATACTTTCCAGCCTTAAATAAGCATTGCTACTACTGGATCAGATACAAGGTCCACATTGCTACTACTGGATCAGATACAAGGTCCACATTGCTACTACTGGATCAGATACAAGGTCCACATTGCTACTACTGGATCAGATACAATGTCCTTATATTTGGTTGAAAGAGTGATCATGGAAGGCGGTATGAATGTGAAGTTTGACCACAGAGATTCTTACAAAACTAGGAATATCTTGGCTAGTAAGGACAGAACTGTCACGGCCTCTGCCTGCTCCTGTTGAATTTCTTTTTATAGAATGAGAAAAATGCAGAGGGACAAAAAGCAGTGGGAAAAATGCATTCACTGAACATTCATCTGGCACAGAAACATTAACCTACCAATGTATTGTTCTTTTAGGCTATCAGACTCATGTTGAGACAATTCACAATTCTTAAAATATTAATTTGTTAAAACGCAATAATCACGTTAAAATCTGTTGTCTCGAGGTAATCTGCCTGACGATTGCTAGTTTCCAGAAAATCTAGAACATGTTTTTTATCCATGCAGAATCTGTTTGACAATCATGCAGAAGTTTCTTTTTATATAAAATACCAACATATTTAATGACAATGACTTTCTGACCAGCAGCCTTTAATAAATTGAATCTATAGTGTTGCCAATCATCCTAGCATGTTGCAATCTGTGGTCAGTACATACGGAGTAGCAACAATCCCTTTTTTCAAGAATGGCTATATCATGCAACAGGATAAGGCCTGCTTTAATTACCAGTGAATTTAGATACAGTCAGATAGATTTATTTTGTAATAATCAAGTTTTATAAATATATTTGGATATCCAATATGGCCTACTAAACCATGTGAATAGTTGAGTGCAACTTTTCATAATATAATAGGCTGATACAGGTACATAGTTTGTAGAATGTTGATATGTCACATTCAGGCTGACTGGTAACACTAATCTGTTCACATGTATTTTAATTTCTGCTTCAAAGCGGACAGAGCTCTGGTTGGCAGTCAATTGACTTTCATCAAGTGGAGATCCAACCATGCTTGGGCAGAGACTTCAAGGTACAATTTTAGTACTGGAAGGTAGGATTTTCTGATGGAACAGATACTAGAATGTTGTCTTAACAGTAAAACACTTGCACACTTATTCCAAATTCTGTAGCGAGAGTCGCTAAAACCTATATGAATGTCCTTAGTGGCATAAAAAGCCTAAAGGGTAAAAAGACATATTGAATATAGTTATTCTCCGTGACAGATAAATGGCAATACTAATATTCAGGGGTTAGTTGAATATGCAGATACAGAGATACAGTATTCTTTTTTTTTTAAGTCTGTTATCCTACATGACTTTAAAGCAATCACATTCCATCTTGAAAAGATGAGAATAAAAAACACGGTTTGCTGCAGTTACAATTTTCTGAATGGCTTTGAATAGCATTAACACAAAACCATCAAATAATTGTTTGTACAGAAAAACACAGAAATAAAGGAGTAAACAAAATATTTTTATTCACACATTCTCAATTTAAATTAGATTATATTTTGAGAATATATATGATCCAAAGAGCTTCTCAGACATTAAAACAGCAGTAGCTGTGCTTCTAATGGAAATGTATGGGCAGGCATCATCCCATGCTAAGTTTAGGTTTGCACAGCCATGAACTTTAAGCAAAAATTAACAGAATACAGGTATACCTCACTTTACAGCGCTTTGCTAATACAGCGCTTTGTGGAGCTGAAGTTCAACCTCCAAGGATTTTGAAACAGTGCTGTAATCATCGTGAGATTGCGAGAAAAGTGACTGGCACCATTTTGTTATGCGCAGTTCACTCTGTTTACAGCATTACAGTGCAATCTGTGTCTCAGTGCTATAGTCTAACAAATTATACTACAGTGATTGTCACTATTTTACAGGTACAGTATTTATTGAATACTAATTGAATACTGTGCTAGTGTTAAACTAAACATAGCACTATTGCACCCCTAATATATGTTAGTTCAAACAAGTTTTCAAGTCTTTAAACACTGGCAAGTGAATAGCTAAAACCGTTTGTTTCACTTTACAGCGGGGCTCCGGTCCCTAACCCACTGTATGAGCGGGGTACTTAATCAAAAAGTACTTTACTATCCCACTCAGTGAAATCAGTTCTCTGCTTTTAATTACTTCCAATAAAAATCCACACATTTCTGTTTGAAATCTTTATTTTATTAATTTGACATCTCAAACTCCTCTTTTTTTAATATTTCAATAATGTGGTTTACTTTGAGTTTCTAATATAATGGCCAATATATGTAACAACTTATACATTAATGAACTCATCCCCATGAATGTAATTTTTCATCATTATAAAACCAAGCTCTTCACCGATACTCCTTAACGGTACTTCTTTATCAGCTTTCTATACTTACATAATCTCCCTGTGATTCCATTTCTTTCAAAACTCACATTACAAACTCATGTACAATATGATTCTCTTTGTAATGTTTGGTTTCAGTGCAGAACCCATTCTCTTAAAGGTTTTATTTAGAATATTAAGCAGCAAGTACACTTATGGCCAATACAGGTGCACAAATGGGCAGATATGGAACAGTAGTAAAGAGGGTATCTGTAACCTTTTACATGCTGAGCCCCAGGCACTGAGAGGGTATGGGCTACATTAACCTTTGCTGCTATGCATCACTGAAAGCAATTCTATGGCATTTCCAAAGGTTAATCTAATTTCTTTACTTTAGTTGATCAATATAAAACAAAGGACTAAATTGAATTTCAAAGACATTAAACCACTTAGCTCAAAGAGAAAGAGCAGAAGGTCTCAGCCCACCCACATAAATAGGGAAAAAAATCTCACAAAATAATATTACAAAAAACAGGTAAACAGTTTGATCAGTGTGTTGGCTGGCAAAATGCTCAAAACAGCAGGAAATCTGAAGATTCCTGAAAACATAATACCCTAAAAGAAAACTACATATAGATTTGGTTTTCACTTAGAAAAAAATGTATTTTCAATTTTGTAAAGCTTTGTCTGGTTGTGTAAACTTGAGTATAAGGTGGAGAAATATCAAATAATCATAATAGAATAAATCTCCTTTATATACGACAATCTATTTTTCATCTGTTAACTGGGTCATTTCTGGATTACATGGGAAGAACAGTATTTTATATAAATAAGGAATAAGGAATCTACAAATAATGTAGTAATAAAATATGAATTTTATCTTTAACTCTTTCAATACGTGCAATTATTACATTTACATGACAAGCTGACTTGTTTAGATACTCGTACATGCTAACCATTACGCCAAATTATTTTAGAAGATTTAAAAATAAAAAATGCAGCACAAAAGTCGATTAAAAAAATAAAAATCCTGATCTATCAAAGTTTACAGGTAAGAACTGTGCACAAATGATTTTTTTAGGAATCATATGTATGCAAAAAGGTTTAAAACGTTTCCCCCCTTTTGATTACTTTTCTTATGTACAGTATATATGTAAGGATAAACACAACTTAAAGACTTACATTTTTTTTTTAAAGTATACACATATAGGTTTACATAGACAAACCATGCAATTTTATTTATTTAACTCCACAGTTTTGTTTCATATAGAAATAATTTTAAAAAAAATTGCAATTGTTTTAAAGGGGCATTGAACACTTGTAATGATATCAATATTAAATAATATGTTGTAGGTAAATAAAAATATACATATAACTATACAATACAAAAATATGCTTATAACTATATACATATATTTATATAGTATATATATATATATATATATATACACATATATATATATATATATACATATATATATATATATATATATATATATACACACACACACACTGTATGTATATATATATATATATATATATATATATATATATATATATATATATATATATATATAGCTAGCACACTCCTGAAAGTGAGTCCACCCTCCTGGGTCAGCAGCCTGGGTGCAAAAATGGAATAAATATAGCAACAAATGAGTGCACTCTCAGGTCTTTTCTTTAGAGAAGGTCAACAAAATTTATTTGACGTTTCAGGATTCACACAAACCCCTTCATCAGAACACAAAAGTAATACCACAACTCAATCTTATATAGTGTTACACACGATAAAACAAACACAAATCACCTGTGAATTATGATTAGGTTCCTAAGTTGCACAGTGGAACGCACGCCACTGAAACCGGAAGTTGCTTCACTTCCGGTTTATTAAATAATATAGAACAAGGTCAAAACACATCATAAAATGTTCATTAAACATTACCTACTATGGAATCTCCCATAAAATGGTTATATGGGACTGTTCATTACCTTCAACCAGTTGCTGTGTATAAATTCTATAAGGGGATTAATGTTCGATGTTGGAACGCATAATTGTACACCGGATGTGATGTCATTTCCGGTTTTGCGGAGCGTTCCAATATGAGCAATATTCAGTTGCCAAGTAACCAATAACCAATGTTACAGCTTATCATATAGTGGTTATGTGGAGTGAAGTAAGGTGTTCCTATGACACTTCCTATGTTATCAGTGAGGGGCGCATGTTGGTGCTACACCAGATCGGAAGTGACTCAACCTCCGGTTTGGCAGAAAAAGTAACACAATACAATTCTCCTCAGTGACTGCCACAATGTATTACTTACAAATAAAGCCATTCTCTTATGCAATCTTAGTGTTTATGCATCTGTGTTACCATAACTGCCTAAATTATCACGGCCATCTTAGTAAAAAATATTACAAAAGTGTGCGCTATTGTGCAAAAAATAAAAATAAAAAAACATAAACTCATCTTGTGATATAAG
Source organism: Bombina bombina (assembly GCF_027579735.1). Taxonomy (NCBI): domain Eukaryota; kingdom Metazoa; phylum Chordata; class Amphibia; order Anura; family Bombinatoridae; genus Bombina; species Bombina bombina. The sequence goes on from NC_069501.1 coordinate 1,101,077,101, forward strand.
TGACTTACTGTGTCAAGAATTAAGAAGACCAGGCTAAATCATGTTTAGAAATAATTTAAGAAATAAAAAATACCATGGTACACAGGTGATTTGTGTTTTATTGTGTGTAACACTATATAAGATTGAGTTGTGGTATTACTTTTGTGTTCTAATGAAGGGGTCTGTGTGAACGTCAAATAAATTTTGTTGACCTTCTCTAAAGAAAAGACCTGAGACTGCACTTATATATATATATATACACACACACACATATATATATATATATATATATATATATATATATATATATATATATATATATATCCTGAATACATAATAGTAGTTTACAGACTGACAGCCATCATCCTAGAACATTTATTCAAAGTATTCCTGTTAGCCAGTATTCCTGTTAGCCATACGGAAGAACTGCACATCTGCAGATTGTACAGTACAATCAACAGACTTAAAAACACGGTTTACAAAATTAGACTTCCCTAAAAAGAGTAATAGTAGAGGTTTTAAAACAAGTTAGAATGAGGTCACAGACAGAAATTCTATTTAAACCAAACCGTAAAAAAAGAGCTAACAGAACAATTTGATTCATTACGCAATATGATGATGGCTGGAAAGAGTTACAAAGGTCATTGGCCATTATTACTAACTAGCCACCAATCGGGTGCTGAACCAAAAATGGTCTGGCTCCTAGACTTACATTCCTGCTTTTCAAATAAAGATACCAAGAGAACAAAGAAAATTTGAGGAGTTCATATCCCTTTAAAGCTTTGTTGTGTGCTGTCTTTGCCTCTTCCTGGTGGCCAGGAAATTAATTCCCATGAGTAAGGATTTTGTGGACCTAGAAAGAAAAGTGAGCTTTTGTGAATTTCACTAATCTAATCTGTCCCTTTAACCCCTTAATGACCGTGACCTACCATGAACGCCGCCAGTCATTCTGGGTTTTCTTTTTACTAATAGTGTGGGTCCTGCCGCAAGCGGTGGGACAGTGCTATTTTATCCTCAGTCTTCCCTTCTATGTTACCGGAAATAGTGCGGTCTCAGGCACGCTATTAATTACACATTCCCCATATAAAGACCAGACACATACAGGGTACATCGCTAGCCCTTAAGGGGTTAATTTTGATTGCATGTAATTCTAATATGAAGCATACCAAGATTTATCCATCATATCTATTTTTATTATCCATACACATTAAACTTTTGACTGCCTTAAAGGGATATGAAAGCCAAAAATGTTATTTTGCAATTCAGAAAGAGCATAACATTTTCAAAAAGGTTCCAATTTACTTCTATTATCAATTTTTATTCATTCACTTGGTATCTTTTGCTGAAAAGCATGGTTGTAAGCTTAGGAGCCGGCCCATTTCTGGAGCACTATATGGCAGCAGTTTTGTAAGATTGTTATTAATTTGCACTATTTCCTGTCATGTAGGGCTCCAGATGCCTATTTAGGTATCCCTTCAACACAGAGTATCATGGGAACAAAGCAGAAATGGTAACAGAAGTGTGCAAGTGTTCAAAACGTGAACCAGAATATTCAAACTTGTAGACTTTAATATCATTTCACATTTCCTATTAGAAACCAGTCCATATAAACAGCAACATTTTAGTAATAACAATGTTAGTTTGTGGTGTAAGTTAACCTCTTATGTACTGCAATTGCTGCAAAATGTCAACATTTATAATGGTTACAATTTACTGTAAATATTTGTTATTATTTTGCAGTGAACATTTCTATATTAAAACTCGCATACATCACTTAAAGGGACATAAATGCAAAAAAAAAGGAAAATCCTCTAATATGTTATGTGCAAGCAACAGCGCAATAATAAAATGCTCCAACTATGCGTTTAACCTCACAAGGAGGTAAACACAAAGCCAGCCCCGAGCAATAATGTATAACTGGGACCTAGCTAAACACATCTAGTGAAACAACGACAAGAGGAATATGTGTATAACTAATAAGTCTCTGCGGCTCCTGAGCATACCTAGGTATGCTTTATACAAAGGATACAAGACAAAGAAGTAAATTTGATAATAGAAGTACATTTTAAAATGACATGATCTTTCGGGACCATAACCTTTAACTTTCATGTCCCTTTAAGCTTACTTTTAAAACGTTTACATTTCAGCAGCAACTATAACCTATGGAAATATTGTCAATGAGAACTGAATACCATTTATTTATTATTTATTTATAAAATATTTTACCAGGAAGGATACATTGAGATTTCTATCGTTTTCAAGTATGTCCTGCGTCTACAAAACATTGCATTGATACAATAGGGTACAATAAAATAAAAAAACAATAATAATACACAATATATTCAAAATGTAACATAGAATAGGTAGGAAATATATAATCAACCATGACAGGTGCATTCTGTTTTGAGATATGTAGAGAGGGATCTCTTAAAGGATTTTAGGCTTTGGGGAAGGTTTGAAAGTGTGCGAGAGGTCATTCCATAATTGTGGTGCTCTGTAGGAAAAGGAGGATCGAGCTGCTTTCTTTTTGTATTGAGGCAAACTAAATAATGTGCTGGTACTGGATCGGAGGTTATGGGAGGTGGGAACAGCTGGGGAGAGCATTCTGCTCAGGTAGGGTGGGAGCTTCCCAGAAAAGCTCTTAAACACAAGGCTGGGAAGATGGAAAGTGCGTCTGGATTCCAGCGACAGACAGTTTAGTTCTTTTAGCATGTCATAATGGTGGATCCTGTAGTTACATTGTAGAACAAAGCAGCAGAACAAGTTATACAATGTATTAAGTTTATTAAGGTGAGTTTGCGGTGCAGGTGCATATACTACATCCCCATAATCAATGATTGACATCAGCATTTGCTGTACAATCTTTTCCTTTACTGTAGGGCTTAGGCAGGACTTGTTCCTGTACAGGGCACCTAGCTTTGGATAGAGTTTAGATGCAAGTTTTTCTATGTGGAGGCCAAAAGATAGATTGGGGTCTAACAACATACCAAAGTATTTGAAAGAGTGGACTGCGGTCAGTGTGCAATTGGATTTTGTTTTGATGCATAGATGGAAATGTTGTAGTTTGTGTAATTTAGGTAGAAACAAAGATCATTGTGACGGTTTTGTCAGTGTTTAGGAAGAGTTTGTTTTTTGAGATCAACTTTTCTACCTCTGTGAACTGGTCTTGGAGCACTGCCTCAAGCTGCGGTAGATCGTATTTGCTTGCATAGATTACTGTGTCGTCTGCATACATGTGTACAGTTGAGGATTTGCAGACATTAGGCAGATCATTTATAAAGAATGTGAATAGTAGGGGGCCGAAAATGGAACCTTGGGGAACACCACACATGACTGGGAGAGGGAGGGAGTTGCTGTCAGAAATGGAGACATATTGTGATTGATCCGATACATATGATCGAAACCAGGTTAGTGGACGATCACCAATACCTGAGTTTTTTTAGTTTGAGCAGTAGAATGTTGTGGTCTACTGTGTCAAATGCCTTTGCAAAATCAAGGAAAATAGCTCCAGTTAGGTCTCCTTGTTCCATGCCAGTTTGGATGTCGTTGCAAACTTTTAGGAGGGCAGTTGTAGTGGAGTGATTCGGGCGAAAACCTGATTGATCAGGGGTCAGATAGTTAGATTGTGGTAATACTCGCATAGTTGCGTATGGATGCATTTTTCTAAGATTTTTGACATTACTGGGAGCAATGATATTAGGCGATAGTTAGAAACCAAGGTTATCTCACTACGTTTATGGATAGGCACTACCTTTGCAGTCTTCCAAAGTTTAGGTATGTATCCAGACTCCAAGGATTCGTTAATTAGGGTTGTGACAGGTTTACCATTGCCGGCGCACTGAGCTTTAACAGCATTGCTGGGATTTGATCAGGTCCAGACTGGTTTTTCATTTTTAGATTATTAAGGTGTTTCTTAATGACATTGATGGGTACAGGTCTAAAATTTAACTTCTCTATATTGGTTCTTTGCAGATTTTGTGGGGCCTGATCGACATTTGTAGTTTCAGCATGTGTGTCATTTATTAGTTTGTCAATCAGGGTGGTGGAGCATCTGACAAAATAATTGTTAAAGGGATTTGCTACTTTTAAGGGAAGTTGCAAGGTTTGGTTGTCCACTTTGACAGTGGAGGGTTGGGAGTGGATTGGGGGAGTGTATAAGTTATTTATGACTTTCCAAAACTTTATAGGGTTTGATATGTTATTGTTCAGATTTTCACAGAAATATTGGGCCTTGGTCAATTTTGTTTGTTTAATGCATATATTTCGCCATTGTCTATATACACAGTGATCGTTCATAGAGCCAGTAAGCTTGAACTTTGACCACAATGAATCCCGAAACATGTAAATTTGAATTAGGTCAGTTGTGATCCAATTCATATGTGCTCCTTTTACTCTCACCTTACACAGTGGGTCATGCAAATTCCAAACGTGTAGGAGTTCGGACTGAAATAATTTAACTGCAGAGTCTATGTCTGCAATTAGATTTAATCTGTGCCAGGGGAGGTTCTTGATGTCATTTAAAAATGATTGAAAATTAACTTTTTTGAAGGACCTGGTGATTTTAACCTTGGGAGAGGATTTAGTAGCCTTTATTTTGCGCACGCAGAACACTAAGCAGTGGTCACTGAAACTGTTAGAGAGAACACCTGCCTCCTGGATTTGGTCAGGAGAATTGGAGAGAATCCAATCGAGCAGGATGTGGTTATGGCTTTTAATGTTTATGCGAGTTGGGGAGGAGATTAATTGCATTAGCAGCAAAGTCTTAAACAGCGAGCAAGAACTATTATTTTTAGGATTCAGCCAATCAATATTAAAATCTCCAAAGACCAAAATTTTGGGTTTTGAGCTATGGTTTCACTAAGGAGATGGTCTATGTCAGAAAGGGAATGCACAGGGGAGCTTAACAAGTAACATGTAAGATAGCATCAACATTCATGTCAATTCAGCTGAAATTACGCAAAAGGGATAATTATCACAAACACTGCAACCACTGATAAATAAATAAGTGACCGCACATCAGCTTTTTGGTTTCTTAATTGAAGTAAAAATACTATAACAATTTGTCGGCCAATTATATTGCATTGATTGCAAAGTTAAACATCATCTAACATCTATAAAGTCCATCACAAAATTATTTTTAAAAACAAGCCACATAAAAAAGGTTCTTACAAGTGGCGCGCTGTTTAAATTATTGCAAATTTGTTTCAATTTAGATTATTATGTTATCCAGTTTATAATTCAATTACAGTAAATACAAAAACCCTTTTCTATTCTAATGGGGTGCATGAAAACAAACACCATAGAAATAAAACTGAATATTAAAAGGACAGTCTAGTCCAAAATAAACTTTCATTATTCAGATAGAGAATGTAATTTTAAACAATTTTCCAATTTACTTCTATCACCCATTTTGCTTTGTTCTCTTGGTATTCTTAGTTTAAAGCTAAATCTAGGAGGTTCATATGCTTATTTTTAAGCCCTTGAAGGCCGCCTCTTAGTTCAGGGCATTTTGGCAGTTTTTCACCACTAGAGAGTGTTAGTTCATGTGTTTCATATAGATAACACTGTGCTTACACACGTGGAGTTCCTAAGAGCCCGCATTGATTGGCTAAAATGCCAGTCTGTCAAAAATACTGAAATAAGGGGCAGTTTGCAGAGGCTTAGATACAAGATAATCACAGAGGTAAAAAGTGTATTAATATAACAGTGTTGGTTATGCAAAACTATGGAATGGGTAATAACAAATTATGCTTACCTGATAAATTTATTTCCATCGAGGGGAGGAGAGTGCACAGCTTCATTCATTACTGTTGGGAATTAAGAACCTGGCCACCGTGGACTCTCCTCCCCTCGATGGAAATGAAATTATCAGGTAAGCATATTTTATGTTTTCCATCTAAAGGGGAGGAGAGTCCACAGCTTTATTCATTACTGTTGGGAACATATACCCAAGCTCTAGAGGACACTTAATGAAACCAGGAGGGAAAAGGCAGACCCTAATCTGAGGGCACCACAGCCAGCAAAACCTCTCTCCCAAAAACAGCTTCCGCAGAAGCAAAAACGTCAAATTTGTAAAACTTTGTAAAAGTGTGTAAGGAGGACCAGGTAGCCGCCTTACAAATTTGCTCCCTCATTCTTGAAGGCCCAAGACAAAGCCAAAGCTCTAGTTGATTGAGTCGTGATCCTCTGGGGAGGCTTTTGTCCTGCTGACTCATAGGCCAAGCGAATCAAGCTCCTCAACCAAAAGGACAAAGAAGTAGAAGAGGCTTTCTGTCCCTTGCGCTTCCCTGAATACACCACAAAAAGAGATGTAGACTGTCTGAAATCCTTTGTAGCCTGAAGACAGAATTTTAGGGCACAAACCACATCCAGATTATGAAGTAAGAAGAAGGGTTAGGACACAAAGAAGGAACCACTATTTCCTGATTGATGTTACTGTTAGACACCACCTTGGGAAGAAACCCCAAACCAGTGTGAAGCACAGCTTTATCCGCATGAAAAACCAGATAAGGGGGCTCTCGTTGCGTTGCAAGGCAGCCAGTTCAGATACTCTGCGTGCTGATGCAATGGCCAACAAGAAGAGAACCTTCCAGGACAGAATCTTAATGTCAATGGAATGCATAGGCTCAAACGGAACCTTCTGCAATACCTTAAGAACCAAGTTTATGCTCCATGGGGGAGCAGACTGTCTAAAGACAGGCCTGATTCTAGACAGACCCTGAACAAAAGATTGGATGTCAGGGAGCTCAGCAAGTCTCCTATGCAACAAGACTGATAATGCCGAAATCTGTCCCTTTAGGGAACTGGTGGCAAGACCCTTATCCAAACCGTCTTGGAGAAAGGACAGAATACTGGATACCTTTACCTTATGCCAAGGATATCCATGCTTCTCACACCAGGACAAGTAAGTCCTCCACACCTTATGGTAGATGCGATGAGTGACTGGCTTCCTTGCCTGAATTAGAGTATCAATTACACTTTCAGAAAAGCCTCTCTTGGCCAAGACTAGGCGTTCGATATCCACGCAGTCGGCCTCAGAGAACTGAGATTTTGATGTTGAAAAGGGCCCTGTTCCAGCAGATCCCTGCAACAGGGTAACCTCCACGGCGGAGAGGATGACATCCCCACCAGATCCACGTCCTCTGCGGCCACGATGGAGCAATCACAATGGCCAAAGCTCGCTTTTGTTTGATGCGTGCCACTACACAAGGAAGAAGTGGTAATGGTGGAAAATGTAAGCTAGGCTAAACCCCCAAGGCACTGCTAAGGCATTTTTAAGCTCTGCCTGGGGATCCCTGGACCTTGACCCGTATCGGGGTAGCTTGCAATTGAGTCCGGACGCCATGAAATCCATCTCCGGCGTTCCCCACCTGAGACAAATCTCCGCCAACACTTCAGGGTGAAGAGACCATTCCCCAGGATGGAAGGATTGCCTGCTGAGAAAGTCTGCTTCCCAGTTGTCCACACCTGGAATGTGAATCGCTGAGAGCGAGCAGCAGTGGGACTCCGCCCACTCCAAGATCCGAGACACCTCCCTCATGGCTAGGGAGCTTCTTGTACCTCCCTGATGGTTGATGTAAGCCACAGAGGTAATGTTGTCGGTCTGGAATCTGATGAAGCTGAATGACCCAGGAGGAGGCCATGCCTTCAGAGCATTGTAGATTGCTCAGAGTTCCAGAATATTGATCAGAAGGAGAGACTCCTCCCGGGACCATTTTCCTTGTGCCATCCTGACACCCCAAACAGCTCCCCATCCTGCTAGACTCGCGTCTGTGGTCACAATCTCCCAAGACGGTCTCAAGAAGGATGTCCCCATGGACAGTTGCTCTGGACGGATCCACCAAGAGAGGGAGATCCGAGTCCGAGCATCCATGGATATCTGCTGTGATAGATCTGAATGATCGCTGTTCCACTGTCTCAACATACACAATTGAAGAGGTCTGAGATGGAACCTGGTGAATGGAATGACTTGTATGCTGGAAACCATGAGTCCGATCACCTCCATACACTGAGCCACCGAGGGGCTTGAGGAGGACTGAATGGCAAGAAAAGAGGACGCAGTCTTCCTGCATCGATGGTCTGTGAGAAATATTTTCATGTACATAGAGTCTATTATCGTGCCCAGGAACTCCACCCTGTTGCTGGGAACCAGGGAACTCTTTCCTGAGTTGATCTTCCAACCGTGAGATTGGAGCAAAAGAAGAAGAACCCTCGAATGATCCTCTGCAAGACCGATCGACAGCGCCTGGACTAGGATGTCATCCAGATAGGGCGCCACAGCAATGCCTCTGGCTCTGGCCACTGAAAGTAGTGCCCCCAGAACCTTTGTGAAGACTCTCGGGGCCATCGCCAGACCAAAGGGGAGGGCCACAAACTGGAAGTATTGGTCCAGAAACGAAAATTTTAGGAACTTGAAGAAATCCCTGTGGATTGGCACATGAAGGTAAGCGTCCTTCAAGTCTATAGTTGTCATGAACTGTCCCTCTTGAACTAGGGGCAGAATAGATGTGATCGTTTCCATTTTGAACGATGGAACACTCAGAAACTTGTTTAAACACTTTAGGTCCAGAATCGGGTGGAATGTGCCCTCTTTCTTTGGAACCACAAAAACATTTGAATAGTACCCTAGACCCCTTTCTGCTAGGGGTACTGGTACGATTACACCGAGAGAGGATAGATCCCTCACACAATCTTGAAAGGCCTCTCTCTTTTCTGGTCTTGAAGACTGGTTTGACAGGAGGAATCTGCCCCTGGGCGGATGGGATCTGAACCCTATCCTGTAACCCTGGGCGACAACCTCCAGAAACCAAGGGTCCTGAACGTCCTGTAACCAGGCTTCTGAGAAGAGAGATAATCTGCCCCCTACTTAGTCTGGATACCGGTAAGGGGCCGCCCCTTCATGCCGATTTTGTCTCTGCGGGCTTCTTGCTCTGCTTAGACATGTTCCAAGAATGATCCGGTTTCCAAGTTCCCTTGAACTGGTCCGCTTTCGCAGCGGGCTGCTAGCGCTGGGTCTTGTCCGCACAAAAGAAACAAAAAGTAGATCCTTTAGGCTTAGCCTTCTTGTCCTATGGTAGGAAAGCTCCCTTGCCTCCCGTAACCCTGGATATGATTGAATCCAATCCTGGACCAAAGAGAATCTTTCCTTGAAAAGGCAGGGACAACAGCCTTGACTTAGAGGTCATGTCCGCAGACTAAGAGTTTAGCCATAGAGCCCTGCAAGCTAAAATGGAAAAACCTGACACCTTAGCGTTCAGGCAAATAATTTGCATTTTGGCATCACAGATGAAAGAATTGGCAACCTTCAGCGCTTTAATTTTATCCTGTATCTCATCGATGGAAGTCTCCCCCTCAACCATTTCACACAGGAATTCACAGCAATACGCCGCAGCTCCGGCCGCTGTCGGCTGACAAACAAACCCCGTGTGTTGAAACATCTTCCTTAACATGTTTTCCAACTTTTTATCCATGGGCTCTTTAAACGACAAACTATCCTCGAGGGGAATAGTTGTCCGCTTCGCGAGCATGGAGATAGCACCATCCACCTTAGGGACAGTACCTCACAGCTCAAGCTGAGAGTCCAGAACGGGGAACAGTTTTTTAAAGGAAGAAGGGGAACAGTAAGAACCTAATTGCTCCCATTCATTCTTAATAATATTAGCAATCTTAACAGGAACTGGGAAGGCCTGAGGCACCACCCTGTCCTCATATACCTTATCAAGCTTAGGAATCGCAGGTTCCTCCGGAAGCTTTGGTTCCGGAACCTCCAGAGTAGCAAGCACTTGCTTCAGCAAAAAGCGCAAATTCTCTATCCTAAACCTAAAGTCAGGCTCCTGTGCAGCCGGAAGTTTAGATGACACGGACTCCGACCCAGAAGGGGCCTCCTCTGAAGAGTCGGAGTGGGCCTTGTCATCGTATAACACCTCTGATATTTCCATAGGCGTAGGCAACCCCTGGGCCAGGCCGCCATGATATGCCCTACGCTTGCGCTTAGCAGAACGTGGTAAGGGCATGGATCACTTTAGATACCGCCATTTGCAGTTGATCCACAAAATCTGACGGCCAACGAATCTCTCCCGTAGGAGTAATGGTTGGACCCTGGGGCGCTGCATGTGCAAATGGAGATGAATGCAGGGAACGCACCTCACGGGATGGGGAACCCTCAGAGGTGGACAGCTAAGTAGTACTAGACGTCCATTTACTTTTAGATGTCGTAACTTTATTAAGGCATGTGGAACATAGTTGAGCAGGCTGTTCTACTAGAACCTCCTCACAATAAACACAGGAATGAGACCTTGTTAAAGAGGGAGAACCCTCTAACGCGTCAAAGTCCTCCATAGCTTGCGCTGTTATTACGGACTAGATTAACTTAATAAATAGGCACCTTTATAACCTCTAATGGCAGGGGCACTCACTACCTCCTATGACCCGGACTACAGAAACTGTTTCATCTCTTGCACTGCTCATCAACAGAGGAAGAGAGATAGCCACACCCGGGCACATGGAATGCCTGGCAGGACCGCCCCTGCCTAAAAAGAAAACGTGCCAAAAAAGGGTCGCACAATACTCCCGCAAGTCACCTGAAAGTTCCACACATTGCTAGAGCCTCATCTCGCACATAACGCAGCAATAACACAAACAATATAATGTTTAACCCCCCCCCCATGTTCAATAATCCCCTTTCCAGGAATATTAACCCTTGATTCTTTAAAGATAAAAGGCGTCACACTGTGGCTCTGTCTTCCGTGTTATCATTATGTAATAAAAAATGAAACAATCTTACCAAAATCTACGCCGTGGAACAGGAACACGGCCCTTCAAGTGTGACAGGTTAGTAGCCTCGCTCCTGACATGGACTTGAGTGTAAAAAGCAGGCAGCGTAACTCGTCAACGCTGATTGCTTGTGGAGCTGTCTTGTATGAGCTGGGATGGTTTTGCAGAAAGACTCTCCCTGCATCTCCGGACTCTTACTTTCGCTGAGGCTCTCACTGAGAGGCTGACAGGACTACTTAAAACTCCAGTCCCAATACGAAGAGTACTACCCTCCATAAGAGACTACTCCGATCTTCGGCACTTCTCTGCCATCCTCCTGTGACGAAAGGCAAATAATGACTGGGGGATGAGGAAAGTAAGGGAGGTATTTAAGGCTTTGGCTGGGGTGTCTTTGCCTCCTCCTGGTGGCCAGGTTCTTAATTCCCAACAGTAATGAATGAAGCGGTGGACTCTCCTCCCCTTTAGATGGAAAAAGGGATTATCTATCTTTTAAAACAATAAATATTCTGGTGTAGACTGTCCCTTTAAATTAGCAATGTATTACGCAAACCAATGTGACCAATGTCCCCCCCCCCCCCGATCCACATGGTACTTCCCAGCTCAGGGCTGTACGCTGTATCGTTTGGATCTTAAATTCAGTAACATAAAGCTTAGTTAGGCAGAAAGATAAAACTGAGATGAAGTGGTAATACCATTCTGTCATATGATAACTTAGTAGTTTATAATAAAGATCAAACTTGTGTAAACAAACATCAAATCTGACACAAATTTCGGGTAAACTGGTTAACAAATTCTTTAACTTCTATTATCAAATTTGTTTTGTTCCCATGGTATTCTTTGTTGAAGTGATACCTAGGTTGGTGTTCCAGAGTTGTGGTAGGAAATAGTGCTGCAATATAGTGTTCTTGCAAATGGATTCTTGCAAAACTGCTGCTATATAGTGCTCTAAACGTGCCCACTTCTGGGCTTATGTTGATGCCTTTCAACAAAAGATACTAAGAGAAAAAGGAAAATGTGATAATAGAAGTATAAGTTGTTTAAAATGACATGCTCTGTCTGAATCATGATAGAACAAGTATAAATATGTTATGATACATGTGTACTATTTGTTTCTGAATAAACATGCCAAGTTATAAAACCTTTCCAATGTGGCTTAATAACAAACCTCTTGCTTTTGTGTGAAAAAGATGAAAAGTGAATCCTGTACCTTGCAACTGCTTCAAATCAAATAGCTGGTTAAGGCAAATTGCAGCATTAAACATCCAGGTAACAAGCCTTGCTTTTTGGCTTCTCTAGGGAGCATAAAACACTGCACAATTTTTACATAACAGTAAGAGTTGTTCAATCTCCCTTTAAGTAAGGAAAATACTTAAAAAAAAAAATAAATAAAAAAAATCTACTCTGGGAAGAAAGTCGTACATTGTTATCAGAATCTAGAAAACAAGTATGTTTGCTTCTTTTTTCCCCTTACGTTGCCAGTTTTCTAACAAGTAATATGAATAGGTAATTGATAGCTGCAATTTCCAAAATGGTGCAAAATAACAAAAAAATAAAGTAAAAATAATAATAAAGTACAAAAAAATAAAACATTATATACAGTGCCAATTTTTTTTTTTTGGTTTCACAATTACAACATAGGAGTCTTTAGACCAATAAAGTTGAACCAAAATACTTACCCCTATCTGAAAACTAACTGAAATAATGACTCATTAACCCAATCTATTGTTTGATTAAACAGGCATGACAAAAGAAGATGCAAAAATGGTTCAAAATGCATTATCCATAAAAAAGTAATTTAGCACTGTCACTAAAATGACACAGATAAATGGGGCTTGATCTGAAATAAATTGTCCTATTAATCCCAAATATAGTGTCCAAACAGCAAAACGTCTGTCTTAAAATAGGACATTCATACAACGACAGCACAGTAGTGTTTATGGGAAAAGAATTCAGTTTTTACACTTCCAAATAAAGAGCACTGATTGTAACATTAAGTAAATGACAGACAAAGTTGCATATATAGACAAATTTACAAACATTAAATAATAAATGCTACCATATTACCCATCTAAGACCAGATTACGAGTGGAGCGCAAATTAACGCTCCCGCTTGAGCATTAATTGCGCTAGAAGTAAACATTTTGCACTTGTCGGGTTGCACTTGTATTATGAGTTGAAAGTACATTGTTTTTGTTCTAGCGGTAACCAGACTAGTGCAAAAATATGAACTTAGGATATCATGTGCGTGTTAACGTATTCTGCCATAGAAGTCAATGGAGAGAACAAAAGTGGAAGAAAAAAAAACACCCCACTCTCGTGCAAACACGATTGCGTATTCTCATTTGTGCCAATACAACATAAAAATATTCACGTTCCAATGTTATGCTCATAAAAGAATATGTTCTATTTATTCATAAATAAAAATATTTCTACATATATCAGATGGATAATTGGTATATAAAAAAAATAAATATATATATATAAAAATCTATTTTGAAATACTTGGGAAATATTCTGCTATGTGAAGAACATTAGAATGGGAAATATTTACAGTAAATACATAAGGCTATTGTACAAATATGCTTTTACATGTTGTCATCTACTTAACGGCAAAGGGTTCCAATGCACTTTTATATACAGAGAATATATATATATATATATATATATATATATATGTGTGTGTACATATGTATGTGTGTTTATGTGTGTATATCTGTCTGTAAATACATATACACAAATATAAATACATATGTAAACAGACATATATATCTACATACATATACATCTTTAGACATGTATATGTAGGTTTCTCAATGTTAAAGTCCTTTGCTTGCCTTTTTTTTCTAACACCTGAGACCTCCTATCTTTGAGCCCTTATAACTTTTGTGTGCAATATTATTATTGAATAATTTTTTATAAAATAGTGTTGTTATGAGTGTAACTATACTTTGCAATGTATTTTGGATGTGCTTTGTGCAACTTTTATGTTTCCCGAAACAATCATTCTAGCATAAATCACAATTGAGCTCACGCAATCTTTTTTACTTTCAACTCGTAATATAAGAGCTAAGCCCAATGAGTGCAGACCTTCGCGATATACCCCTTATCGATCGGGCGCAAATGTTTGAGCTCCACTTGTAATCTAGCCTTTACTTGGATAAGAAATTCCCTATTACAAGTCTGGCTATTATTTGTCATGACCAATGAATCTGTACTGTATATACAGTAGGTAGTTGTACTTTAGACCTTTATAGAAAGTATAAGACAGTGAATAAAGTGCTTATTAATTCCCACTTTTATATATTAATGGATTTAGAGCATATCTGTATTGCTTTCTGTGTATAACAATGATTTAATGGTATTATACTGTTCACTATTGATGCTAGACGTTGGTTCCGTTTACACACTCACCTTTAATGCATCAATGTAGTGTAACTGTAAAGGCACAGTCAAGTCAAAAATAAACTCATGATTCACATAACGCATGCAGTTTTAAAACAACTTTCCAATTTACATTTATTAATCAAATTCGCTTTGTTCTCTTACGCCTAGATTACAAGTCTTGCGTTAACCTTAAAAAGCAGCGTTGAGAGGTCCCAACGCTGCTTTTTAACGCCCGCTGGTATTACGAGTCTGGCAGGTACAGGTGTACCGCTCACTTTTTTTCCGCGACTTAAGCATACCGCAAATCCACTTACGTCAATTGCGTATCCTATCTTTTCAATGGGATTTTCCTAATGACGGTATTACGAGTCTTGGAAAAAGTGAGCGGTACAGCCTCTCCTGTCAAGACTGATACCGCATTTAAAAGTCAATAGTTAAGAGTTTTATGGGCTAACGCTGTAACATAAAACTCTTAAATAAAGTGGTAAAAAGTACACTAAACACCCATAAACTACCTATTAACCCCTAAACCGAGCCCCCCCCCCCCCCTATCGCAAACACTAAAATAAAAAATTTTAACCCCTAATCTGCCGACCGGACATCGCCGCCACTGTAATAAATATATTAACCCCTAAACTGCCGCACGCCCGCATCGCAAACACTAGTTACATTTTATTAACCCATAATCTGCGGTCCCTAACATCGCCGACACCTACCTACATTTATTAACCCCTAATCTGCCGCCCCCAACGTCGCTGCCACTATATTAAATGTATTAACCCCTAAACCTAAGTCTAACCCTAACCCCCCCTAACTTAAATACAATTTAAAATAATCTAAAAAAATTACTACAATTAAATAAATTATTCCTATTTAAAACTAAATACTTACCTATAAAATAAACCCTAAGATAGCTACAATATAACTAATAGTTACATTGTAGCTATTTCAGGGTTTATTTTTATTTTACAGGCAACTTTGCATTTATTTTAACTAGTTACAATAGTTATTAAATAGTTATTAACTATTTAATAACTTCCTAGTAAAAATAAGTACAAACTTACCTGTAAAATAAACCCTAACCTAAGTTACAATTACACCTAACACTACACTATAATTAAATAAATTACCTAAATTAACTACAATTAAATTAAATAAACTAAAGTACGAAAAAACCCTCACTAAATTACAGAAAATAATAAAATAATTACAAGAATTTTAAACTAATTACACCTAATCTAATCCCCCTAATAAATTAAAAAAGTCCCCCAAAATAATAAAAATCCCTACCCTATACTAAATTACAAATAGCCCTTAAAAGGGCCTTTTGCAGGGCATTGCCCCAAAGCAGTGATGTGCAGTCACTAGAGGCAGGTGAGGCAGTGTCTCACCTCTCATATGGGCAAAAATATATTTTTTTTTTATTGACTTTAAAAAAAAAAAAAAAAACATAATTTATGCTTACCTGATAAATTCCTTTCTTCTGTTGTGTGATCAGTCCACGGGTCATCATTACTTCTGGGATATAACTCCTCCCCAACAGGAAATGCAAGAGGATTCACCCAGCAGAGCTGCATATAGCTCCTCCCCTCTACGTCACTCCCAGTCATTCGACCAAGAATCAACGAGAAAGGAGAAACCAAGGGTGAAGTGGTGACTGGAGTATAATTTAAAAGATATTTACCTGCCTTAAAAAACAGGGCGGGCCGTGGACTGATCACACAACAGAAGAAAGGAATTTATCAGGTAAGCATAAATTATGTTTTCTTCTGTTATGTGTGATCAGTCCACGGGTCATCATTACTTCTGGGATACCAATACCAAAGCAAAAGTACACGGATGACGGGAGGGATAGGCAGGCTCATTATACAGAAGGAACCACTGCCTGAAGAACCTTTCTCCCAAAAATAGCCTCCGAAGAAGCAAAAGTGTCAAATTTGTAAAATTTGGAAAAAGTATGAAGCGAAGACCAAGTTGCAGCCTTGCAAATCTGTTCAACAGAGGCCTCATTCTTAAAGGCCCAAGTGGAAGCCACAGCTCTAGTAGAATGAGCTGTAATTCTTTCAGGAGGCTGCTGTCCAGCAGTCTCATAGGCTAAATGAATTATGCTACGAAGCCAGAAGGAGAGAGAGGTAGCCGAAGCCTTATGACCTCTCCTCTGACCAGAGTACACGACAAACAGGGAAGACGTTTGTCGAAAATCCTTAGTTGCCTGCAAGTAGAACTTGAGGGCACGAACTACATCCAGATTGTGTAGAAGACGTTCCTTCTTTGAAGAAGGATTCGGGCACAGGGAAGGAACCACGATCTCTTGATTGATGTTCCTGTTAGTTACTACCTTAGGTAAGAACCCAGGTTTAGTACGCAGAACTACCTTATCTGAATGAAAAATCAAATAAGGAGAATCACAATGTAAAGCTGATAACTCAGAGACTCTCCGAGCCGAAGAAATAGCCATTAAAAATAACACTTTCCAAGATAACAACTTTATATCAACGGAATGAAGGGGTTCAAACGGAACTCCTTGTAGAACGTTAAGAACAAGGTTTAAACTCCATGGCGGAGCAACAGTTTTAAACACAGGCTTGATTCTAGCTAAAGCCTGACAAAAAGCCTGGACGTCTGGATTTTCTGACAGACGCCTGTGCAACAAGATGGACAGAGCTGAGATCTGTCCCTTTAATGAACTAGCCGATAAACCCTTTTCTAAACCTTCTTGTAGAAAAGACAATATCCTAGGAATCCTAACCTTACTCCAGGAGTAACCTTTGGATTCGCACCAGTATAGGTATTTACGCCATATCTTATGGTAAATCCTTCTGGTAACAGGCTTCCTAGCCTGTATCAGGGTATCAATAACCGACTCAGAAAAACCACGTTTTGATAAAATCAAGCGTTCAATTTCCAAGCAGTCAGCTTCAGAGAAGTTAGATTTTGATGTTTGAATGGACCCTGTATCAGAAGGTCCTGTCTTAGAGGTAGAGACCAAGGCGGACAGGATGACATGTCCACTAGATCTGCATACCAAGTCCTGCGTGGCCATGCAGGCGCTATTAGAATCACTGATGCTCTCTCCTGTTTGATTTTGGCAATCAATCGAGGAAGCAGCGGGAAGGGTGGAAACACATAAGCCATCCCGAAGTTCCAAGGTGCTGTCAAAGCATCTATCAGAACCGCTCCCGGATCCCTGGATCTGGACCCGTAGCGAGGAAGTTTGGCGTTCTGGCGAGACGCCATGAGATCTATCTCTGGTTTGCCCCAACGTCGAAGTATTTGGGCAAAAACCTCCGGATGAAGTTCCCACTCCCCCGGATGAAAAGTCTGGCGACTCAAGAAATCCGCCTCCCAGTTCTCCACTCCCGGGATGTGGATTGCTGACAGGTGGCAAGAGTGAGACTCTGCCCAGCGAATTATCTTTGATACTTCCATCATTGCTAGGGAGCTTCTTGTCCCTCCTTGATGGTTGATGTAAGCTACAGTCGTGATGTTGTCCGACTGAAACCTGATGAACCCCCGAGTTTTTAACTGGGGCCAAGCCAGAAGGGCATTGAGAACTGCTCTCAATTCCAGAATGTTTATTGGTAGGAGACTTTCCTCCTGATTCCATTGTCCCTGAGCCTTCAGAGAATTCCAGACAGCGCCCCAACCTAGTAGGCTGGCGTCTGTTGTTACAATTGTCCAGTCCGGCCTGCTGAATGGCATCCCCCTGGACAGATGTGGCCGAGAAAGCCACCATAGAAGAGAGTTTCTGGTCTCTTGATCCAGATTCAGAGTAGGGGACAAGTCTGAGTAATCCCCATTCCACTGACTCAGCATGCATAATTGCAGCGGTCTGAGATGTAGACGTGCAAAGGGTACTATGTCCATTGCTGCTACCATTAAGCCGATCACCTCCATGCATTGAGCTACTGACGGGAGTTGAATGGAATGAAGGACACGGCATGCATTTAGAAGCTTTGTTAATCTGTCTTCTGTCAGATAAATCTTCATTTCTACAGAATCTATAAGAGTCCCCAAGAATGGGACTCTTGTGAGAGGAAAGAGAGAACTCTTCTTTTCGTTCACTTTCCATCCATGCGACCTTAGAAATGCCAGAACTAACTCTGTACGAGACTTGGCAGTTTGAAAGCTTGAAGCTTGTATCAGAATGTCGTCTAGGTACGGAGCTACCGAAATTCCTCGCGGTCTTAGTACCGCCAGAAGGGCACCCAGAACCTTTGTGAAGATTCTTGGAGCCGTAGCCAATCCGAATGGAAGAGCTACAAACTGGTAATGCCTGTCTAAGAAGGCAAACCTTAGATACCGGTAATGATCTTTGTGAATCGGTATGTGAAGGTAAGCATCCTTTAAATCCACTGTGGTCATGTACTGACCCTTTTGGATCATGGGTAAGATTGTCCGAATAGTTTCCATTTTGAACGATGGAACTCTTAGGAATTTGTTTAGGATCTTTAAATCCAAGATTGGCCTGAAAGTTCCCTCTTTTTTGGGAACCACAAACAGGTTTGAGTAAAACCCTTGTCCTTGTTCCGACCGCGGAACCGGATGGATCACTCCCATTAATAACAGATCTTGTACACAGCGTAGAAACGCTTCTTTCTTTATCTGGTTTGTTGACAACCTTGACAGATGAAATCTCCCTCTTGGGGGAGAGAATTTGAAGTCTAGAAGGTATCCCTGAGATATGATCTCTAGCGCCCAGGGATCCTGAACATCTCTTGCCCAAGCCTGGGCGAAGAGAGAGAGTCTGCCCCCCACTAGATCCGGTCCCGGATCGGGGGCCCTCGATTCATGCTGTCTTAGGGGCAGCAGCAGGTTTCCTGGCCTGCTTGCCCTTGTTCCAGGACTGGTTAGGTTTCCAGCCTTGTCTGTAACGAGCAACGGCTCCTTCCTGTTTTGGTGCAGTGGAAGTTGATGCTGCTCCTGCTTTGAAATTCCGAAAGGGACGAAAATTAGACTGTCTAGCCTTAGCTTTGGCTTTGTCTTGAGGCAGGGCGTGGCCCTTACCTCCTGTAATGTCAGCGATAATTTCTTTCAAACCGGGCCCAAATAAAGTTTGCCCTTTGAAAGGTATATTAAGTAATTTGGACTTAGAAGTTACATCAGCTGACCAGGATTTTAGCCACAGCGCCCTACGTGCCTGAATGGCGAATCCTGAGTTCTTAGCCGTAAGTTTGGTTAAATGTACTACGGCCTCCGAAATGAATGAATTAGCTAGTTTAAGGACTCTAAGCTTGTCCGTAATGTCGTCCAGCGTAGCTGAACTAAGGTTCTCTTCCAGAGACTCCATCCAAAATGCTGCCGCAGCCGTAATCGGCGCGATGCATGCAAGGGGTTGCAATATAAAACCTTGTTGAACAAACATTTTCTTAAGGTAACCCTCTAATTTTTTATCCATTGGATCTGAAAAAGCACAGCTATCCTCCACCGGGATAGTGGTACGCTTAGCTAAAGTAGAAACTGCTCCCTCCACCTTAGGGACCGTTTGCCATAAGTCCCGTGTGGTGGCGTCTATTGGAAACATCTTTCTAAATATTGGAGGGGGTGAGAACGGCACACCGGGTCTATCCCACTCCTTAGTAACAATTTCAGTTAGTCTCTTAGGTATAGGAAAAACGTCAGTACTCGCCGGTACCGCAAAGTATTTATCCAACCTACACAATTTCTCTGGTATTGCAACAGTGTTACAATCATTAAGAGCCGCTAAAACCTCCCCTAGTAATACACGGAGGTTCTCCAATTTAAATTTAAAATTTGAAATATCTGAATCCAATCTGTTTGGATCAGAACCGTCACCCACAGAATGAAGCTCTCCGTCCTCATGCTCTGCAAGCTGTGACGCAGTATCAGACATGGCTCTAGTATCATCAGCGCACTCTGTTCTCACCCCAGAGTGATCACGCTTGCCCCTTAGTTCTGGTAATTTAGCCAAAACTTCAGTCATAACAGTAGCCATATCTTGTAATGTTATCTGTAATGGCCGCCCAGATGTACTAGGCGTCACAATATCACGCACCTCCCGGGCGGGAGATGCAGGTACTGACACGTGAGGCGAGTTAGTCGGCATAACTCTCCCCTCGCTGTTTGGTGAAATTTGTTCAATTTGTACAGATTGGCTTTTATTTAAAGTAGCATCAATACAGTTAGTACATAAATTTCTATTGGGCTCCACCTTGGCATTGGAACAAATGACACAGGTATCTTCCTCTGAATCAGACATGTTTAACACACTAGCAAATAAACTTGCAACTTGGTTACAATCTTATTTAACAAAAACGTACTGTGCCTCAAAGAAGCACTAAACGATTAAATGACAGTTGAAATAATGAACTGAAAAAACTGTTATAGCATCAATCCTTGAAAACAACACAACTTTTAGCAAAGGTTTGTTCCCATTAGTAAAGTAACAATAATTAAATTTGAAACGTAAAAATTACAGAGCAACGTTTTTAATCACAGTCAATATATAAGTCTCACAGCTCTGCTGAGAGAATCTACCTCCCTTCAAAGAAGTTTGAAGACCCCTGAGTTCTGTTAGAGATGAACCGGATCATGCAGGAAATACAAGAGTAACTGACTGGAATTTTTTGATGCGTAGCAAAGAGCGCCAAAAACGGCCCCTCCCCCTCACACACAGCAGTGAGAGAGAAACGACACTGTCACAATTAAAACAAGCAACTGCCAAGTGGAAAAATAATGCCCAAACATTTATTCACTCAGTACCTCAGAAAATGCAAACGATTCTACATTCCAGCAAAAACGTTTAACATAATAAATACCTATTAAAAGGTTTAATGTACTTTTTACAGAGTAATTCCAGTGAAGTACCATCCCCAGAATACTGAAGTGTAGAGTATACATACATGTCATTATAACGGTATGGCAGGATTTTCTCATCAATTCCATTCAGAAAATAAAAACTGCTACATACCTCAATGCAGATTCATCTGCCCGCTGTCCCCTGATCTGAAGCTTTTACCTCCCTCAGATGGCCGAGAAACAGCAATATGATCTTAACTACTCCGGTTAAAATCATAGTAAAAACTCTGGTAGATTCTTCTTCAAACTCTGCCAGAGAGGCAATAACACGCTCCGGTGCTATTGTAAAATAACAAACTTTTGATTGAAGTTATAAAAACTAAGTATAATCACCATAGTCCTCTCACACATCCTATCTAGTCGTTGGGTGCAAGAGAATGACTGGGAGTGACGTAGAGGGGAGGAGCTATATGCAGCTCTGCTGGGTGAATCCTCTTGCATTTCCTGTTGGGGAGGAGTTATATCCCAGAAGTAATGATGACCCGTGGACTGATCACACATAACAGAAGAAATTGTATTTTTTTCCCCCAGCATTTTTTTTTTCTCACAGCTATATGTTGTGCAATGAAGAGGCACAAGCAGGTCTGCCCACCATTACACAACATGCTGCGCCATCTACTGGATGAAAGTGGTTAAGATCATTGCATGGCCCATTAACTGCTTATTTGAGGCAGTCCTATTTGGGCTGAACCAATCCAGTGAGAGGCATTAGTAAATGGAACTTAGGGTTGGGGCTGGATGTTAAATCATATAAAATAAAACAAAAACGGAAAAAAACAACTTCCATTTATTTTGTTGCTGTCCTGTGAACCTGCTAGCTTTTCTAAAGTGAAAAAGAGAGTTCTGTTCTTCCCCTCTAAGGGCAGTGGAATGTGCCACTGTCACTTCCTGAATCCTTACAGAGCAGGAAGAGAGAGAGGCACAGAGAGCACTGTTTCAGCCCCATCTTATTAAAGTAAGATTTTACTGAAAAGGATTCTGTTAGTGAAAATGATAATTCAATGAATGTGGTTTAGTGTTTTTTTTTTACTCTTTTACAGCAAAGGATCGTTTTTGTATTTTGTTTACTCAAACTTTACACCCACTAACTTAGCAGCTTGCCTCTGTACTGCACACTAATGTATGGTCTCATTTAGTAATAGTCTCACTTAGTCTCTGTAGCTTTGCTGTTTTATTACTTAAAAATGCAGTGGTCCCTCTCCCCCCCCCTTGTATATGTGTGTGTGTGTGTGTCTCTCTCTCTCTATCCATCTCTCTCCTTATGTGTTGTTCTCCCTCATGCAGGCCCATTTATCAAGCTCCGTACGGAGCTTGAAGGGCCGTGTTTCTGGCGAGTCTTCAGACTCGCCAGAAACACAAGTTATGAAGCAGCGGTCTATAGACCGCTGCTTCATAACCCTGTCCGCCTGCTCTGAGCAGGCGGACAGGAATCACCGGAAATCAACCCGATCGAATACGATCGGGTTGATTGACAGCTCCCTGCTGGCGGCCGATTGGCCGCGAGTCAGCAGGGGGCGGCGTTGCACCAGCAGCTCTTGTGAGCTGCTGGTGCAATGTTAAATGTGGAGAGCGTATTGCTCTCCGCATTTAGCGAGGTCTTGCGGACCTGATCCGCAGTGTCGGATCAGGTCCGCAAGCCCTTTGATAAATGGGCCCCATGGTCTCTTTCTCTCTCTGTCTCTCTTCCTCCCCCTCAGACTCTCTCATCCCTTATGTGTCTCTCTAACCCTCTGTGTGTGATTGTGTCTCTCTCTAACCCTCTGTGTGTGATTGTCTCTCTCTCTCTCTCTCTCTAACCCTCTGTGTGTGATTGTGTCTCTCTCTAACCCTCTGTGTGTGATTGTGTCTCTCTCTCTCTTTCTCTCTAACCCTCTGTGTGTGATTGTGTCTCTCTCTAACCCTCTGTGTGTGATTGTCTCTCTCTCTCTCTATCTCTAACCCTCTGTGTGTGATTGTGTCTCTCTCTCTCTCTCTCTATCTATCTCTTACCCTCTGTGTGTGATTGTGTCTCTCTCTAACCCTCTGTGTGTGATTGTCTCTCTCTCTCTTTCTATCTCTAACCCTCTGTGTGTGATTGTGTCTCTCTCTAACCCTCTGTGTGTGATTGTGTCTCTCTCTCTCTCTCTTTCTCTCTAACCCTCTGTGTGTGATTGTGTCTCTCTCTAACCCTCTGTGTGTGATTGTGTCTCTCTCTCTCTCTCTCTATCTCTAACCCTCTGTGTGTGATTGTGTGTCTCTCTCTCTCTCTTTCTCTCTCTCTAACCCTCTGTGTGTGATTGTGTCTCTCTCTAACCCTCTGTGTGGGATTGTGTCTCTCTCTATCTTTAACCCTCTGTGTGTGATTGTGTCTCTCTCTCTCTTTCTCTCTAACCCTCTGTGTGTGATTGTGTGTCTCTCTCTCTCTCTTTCTTTCTCTCTCTAACCCTCTGTGTGTGATTGTGTGTCTCTCTCTCTCTCTTTCTTTCTCTCTCTAACCCTCTGTGTGTGATTGTGTCTCTCTCTAACCCTCTGTGTGTGATTGTGTCTCTCTCTAACCCTCTGTGTGTGATTGTGTCTCTCTCTAACCCTCTGTGTGTGATTGTGTCTCTCTCTAACCCTCTGTGTGTGATTGTGTCTCTCTCTAACCCTCTGTGTGTGATTGTGTCTCTCTCTTTCTCTCTCTCTCTCTAACCCTCTGTGTGTGATTGTGTCTCTCGCGCTCTCTCCTACCCTCTGTGTGTGATTGTGTCTCTCTCTAACCCTCTGTGTGTGATTGTGTCTCTCTCTCTTTCTCTCTAACCCTCTGTGTGTGATTGTGTCTCTCTCTCTCTTTCTTTCTCTCTCTCTCTAACCCTGTGTGTGTGATTGTGTCTCTCTCTCTAACCCTCTGTGTGTGATTGTGTCTCTCTCTAACCCTGTGTGTGATTGTCTCTCTCTCTCTTTCTCTCTAACCCTCTGTGTGTGATTGTGTCTCTCTCTCTCTTTCTTTCTCTCTCTCTCTCTCTCTAACCCTCTGTGTGTGATTGTGTCTCTCTCTCTAACCCTCTGTGTGTGATTGTGTCTCTCTCTAACCCTCTGTGTGTGATTGTGTCTCTCTCTTTCTCTCTCTCTCTCTAACCCTCTGTGTGTGATTGTGTCTCTCGCTCTCTCTCTAACCCTCTGTGTGTGATTGTGTCTCTAGCTCTCTCTCTAACCCTCTGTGTGTGATTGTGTCTCTCGCGCTCTCTCTAACCCTCTGTGTGTGATTGTGTCTCTCTCTTTCTCTCTCTAACCCTCTGTGTGTGATTGTGTCTCTCTTTCTCTCTAACCCTCTGAGTGTGATTGTGTCTCTTTCTTTCTCTCTCTCTCTCTCTCTAACCCTCTGTGTGTGATTGTGTCTCTCTCTAACCCTCTGTATGTGATTGAATCATTGTGTCTCTCTCTCTTTCTCTCTAACCCTCTGTGTGTGATTGTCTCTCTCTCTCTTTATTTCTCTCTCTCTAACCCTCTGTGTGTGATTGTGTGTCTCTCTCTCTTTCTCTCTCTAACCCTCTGTGTGTGATTGTGTCTCTCTCTTTCTCTCTCTCTAACCCTCTGTGTGTGATTGTGTGTCTCTCTCTCTTTCTCTCTCTAACCCTCTGTGTGTGATTGTGTCTCTCTCTTTCTCTCTCTCTAACCCTCTGTGTGTGATTGTGTCTCTCTCTCTTTCTCTCTCTCTCTAACCCCTCTGTGTGTGATTGTGTCTCTCTCTCTTTCTCTCTAACCCTCTGTGTCTCTCTCCCCCGTCTGTCTCTCCCTCTCCCCCCGAATGCTTCTCTGTGTTTCTGTCTACCTTTTATTTAATTAATGAATTGATAGTGCCACCTGATGGTGTGGCTTTATTTAAAGGTGTGAGGCCAAGCGCCCCACCATCTTTAGATTTCACCAGCCGCCACTGGATCAAGACATTTTTATATTTACTGCATAATGAAAGAATCTATAAGCATAATTTGCAGCATTAAAGTAAAAAGTATGTTTCTTTCATGTAATTAACAAGAGTCCATGAGCTAGTGACGTATGGGATATACATTCCTACCAGGAGGGGCAAAGTTTCCCAAACCTTAAAATGCCTATAAATACACCCCTCACCACACCCACAAATCAGTTTTACAAACTTTGCCTCCAAGGGAGGTGGTGAAGTAAGTTTGTGCTAGATTCTACGTTGATATGCGCTCCGCAGCAAGTTGGAGCCCGGTTTTCCTCTCAGCGTGCAGTGAATGTCAGAGGGATGTGAAGAGAGTATTGCCTATTGAATGCAGTGATCTCCTTCTACGGGGTCTATTTCATAAGGTTCTCTGTTATCGGTCGTAGAGATTCATCTCTTACCTCCCTTTTCAGATCGACGATATACTCTTATATTTACCATTTCCTCTACTGATTCTCGTTTCAGTACTGGTTTGGCTTTCTACAAACATGTAGATGAGTGTCCTGGGGTAAGTAAGTCTTATTTTCTGTGACACTCTAAGCTATGGTTGGGCACTTTATTTATAAAGTTCTAAATATATGTATTCAAACATTTATTTGCCTTGACTCAGAATGTTCAACTTTCCTTATTTCCAGACAGTCAGTTTCATATTTGGGATTATGCTTTAAATTATCATATTTTTTCTTACCTCAAAAATTTGATTTTTTTCCCTGTGGGCTGTTAGGCTCGCGGGGGCTGAAAATGCTTCATTTTATTGCGTCATTCTTGGCGCGGACTTTTTTGGCGCAAAAATTTTTTTCCGTTTCCGGCGTCATACGTGTCGCCGGAAGTTGCGTCATTTTTGACGTTATTTTGCGCCAAAAATGTCGGCGTTCCGGATGTGGCGTCATTTTTGGCGCCAAAAGCATTTAGGCGCCAAATAATGTGGGCGTCTTATTTGGCGCCAAAAAATATGGGCGTCGCTTTTGTCTCCACATTATTTCAGTCTCATTTTTCATTTGCTTCTGGTTGCTAGAAGCTTGATGTTTGGCATTTTTTTCCCATTCCTGAAACTGTCTTATAAGGAATTTGATCTATTTTGCTTTATATGTTGTTTTTTCTCTTACATATTGCAAGATGTCTCACGTTGCATCTGAGCCAGAAGATACTACAGGAAAACCACTGCCTGCTGGATCTACCAAAGCTAAGTGTATCTGCTGTAAATTTTTGGTAGCTATTCCTCCAGCTGTTGTTTGTAATAATTGTCATGACAAACTTGTTAAAGCAGATAATATTTCCTTTAGTGATGTACCATTGCCTGTTGCAGTTCCCTCAACATCTAAGGTGCAGAATGTTCCTGATAACATAAGAGATTTTGTTTCTGAATCCATAAAGAAGGCTTTGTCTGTTATTTCTCCTTCTAGTAAACGTAAAAAGTCTTTTAAATCTTCTCTCTCTACAGATGAATTTTTAAATGAACACCATCATTCTGATTCTTTGGACTCTTCTGGTTCAGAGGATTCTATCTCAGAGATTGATGCTGATAAATCTTCATATTTATTTAAGATGGAATTTATTCGCTCTTTACTTAAAGAAGTACTAATTGCTTTAGAAATAGAGGATTCTAGTCCTCTTGATACTAATTCTATACGTTTGGATAAGGTTTTTAAAGCTCCTGCGGTTATTCCAGAAGTCTTTCCTGTTCCTAATGCTATTTCTGCAGTAATTTCTAAGGAATGGGATAAATTGGGTAATTCATTTACTCCTTCTAAACGTTTTAAGCAATTATATCCTGTTCCGCCTGACAGGTTAGAATTTTGGGACAAAATCCCTAAAGTTGATGGGGCTATTTCTACCCTTGCTAAACGTACTACCATTCCTACGTCAGATGGTACCTCGTTTAAGGATCCTTTAGATAGAAAAATTGAATCTTTTCTAAGAAAAGCTTATCTATGTTCAGGTAATCTTCTTAGACCTGCTATATCATTGGCTGATGTTGCTGCAGCTTCAACTTTTTGGTTGGAAACTCTAGCGCAACAAGTAACAAATCGTGATTCTCATGATATTATTATTCTTCTCCAGCTAATAATTTCATCTGTGATGCCATTTTTGATATTATTAGAGTTGATGTTAGGTTTATGTCTCTGGCTATCTTAGCCAGAAGAGCTTTATGGCTTAAGACCTGGAATGCTGATATGGCTTCTAAATCAACTCTACTTTCCATTTCTTTCCAGGGAAACAAATTATTTGGTTCTCAGTTGGATTCTATTATTTCAACTGTTACTGGTGGGAAAGGAACTTTTTTACCACAGGATAAAAAGTCTAAAGGTAAAAACAGGGCTAACAATCGTTTTCGTTCCTTTCGTTTCAACAAAGAACAAAAGCCTGATCCTTCGTCCTCAGGAGCAGTTTCAGTTTGGAAACCATCTCCAGTCTGGAATAAATCCAAGCCTGCTAGAAAGGCAAAGCCTGCTTCTAAGTTCACATGAAGGTACGGCCCTCATTCCAGTTCAGCTGGTAGGGGGCAGGTTACGTTTTTTCAAAGAAATTTGGATCAATTCTGTTCACAATCTTTGGATTCAGAACATTGTTTCAGAAGGGTACAGAATTGGTTTCAAGATGAGACCTCCTGCAAAGAGATTTTTTCTTTCCCATGTCCCAGTAAATCCAGTGAAAGCTCAAGCATTTCTGAATTGTGTTTCAGATCTAGAGTTGGCTGGAGTAATTATGCCAGTTCCAGTTCCGGAACAGGGGATGGGGTTTTATTCAAATCTCTTCATTGTACCAAAGAAGGAGAATTCCTTCAGACCAGTTCTGGATCTAAAATTATTGAATCGTTATGTAAGGATACCAACGTTCAAGATGGTAACTGTAAGGACTATATTGCCTTTTGTTCAGCAAGGGAATTATATGTCCACAATAGATTTACAGGATGCATATCTGCATATTCCGATTCATCCAGATCATTCATCAGTTCCTGAGATTCTCTTTTCTGGACAAGCATTACCAATTTGTGGCTCTACCGTTTGGCCTTGCTACAGCTCCAAGAATTTTCACAAAGATTCTCGGTGCCCTTCTGTCTGTAATCAGAGAACAGGGTATTGTGGTATTTCCTTATTTGGACGATATCTTGGTACTTGCTCAGTCTTTACATTTAGCAGAGTCTCATACGAATCGACTTGTGTTGTTTCTTCAAGATCATGGTTGGAGGATCAATTTACCAAAAAGTTCTTTGATTCCTCAAACAAGGGTAACCTTTCTGGGTTTCCAGATAGATTCAGTGTCCATGACTCTGTCTTTAACAGACAAGAGACGTCTAAAATTGATTACAGCCTGTCGAAACCTTCAGTCTCAATCATTCCCTTCGGTAGCCTTATGCATGGAAATTCTAGGTCTTATGACTGCTGCATCGGACGCGATCCCCTTTGCTCGTTTTCACATGCGACCACTTCAGCTCTGTATGCTGAACCAATGGTGCAGGGATTACACGAAGATATATCAATTAATATCTTTAAAACCGATTGTTCGGCACTCTCTAACGTGGTGGACAGATCACCTTCGTTTAATTCAGGGGGCTTCTTTTGTTCTTCCGACCTGGACTGTAATTTCAACAGATGCAAGTCTCACAGGTTGGGGAGCTGTGTGGGGATCTCTGACGGCACAAGGAGTTTGGGAATCTCAGGAGGTGAGATTACCGATCAATATCTTGGAACTCCGTGCAGTTTTCAGAGCTCTTCAGTTTTGGCCTCTTCTGAAGAGAGAATCGTTCATTTGTTTTCAGACAGACAATGTCACAACTGTGGCATACATCAATCATCAAGGAGGGACTCACAGTCCTCTGGCTATGAAAGAAGTATCTCGAATTTTGGTTTGGGCGGAATCCAGCTCCTGTCTAATCTCTGCGGTTCATATCCCAGGTGTAGACAATTGGGAAGCGGATTATCTCAGTCGCCAAACGTTGCATCCGGGCGAATGGTCTCTTCACCCAGAGGTATTTCTTCAGATTGTTCAAATGTGGGGGCTCCCAGAGATAGATCTGATGGCCTCTCATCTAAACAAGAAACTTCCCAGGTATCTGTCCAGATCCCGGGATCCTCAGGCGGAGGCAGTGGATGCATTATCACTTCCTTGGAAGTATCATCCTGCCTATATCTTTCCGCCTCTAGTTCTTCTTCCAAGAGTAATCTCCAAGATTCTGAGGGAATGCTCGTTTGTTCTGCTAATAGCTCCGGCATGGCCTCACAGGTTTTGGTATGCGGATCTTGTACGGATGGCATCTTGCCAACCATGGACTCTTCCGTTAAGACCAGACCTTCTGTCACAAGGTCCTTTTTTCCATCCGGATCTGAAATCCTTAAATTTAAAGGTATGGAGATTGAACGCTTGATTCTTGGTCATAGAGGTTTCTCTGACTCCGTGATTAATACTATGTTACAGGCTCGTAAATCTGTATCTCGAGAGATATATTATAGAGTCTGGAAGACTTATATTTCTTGGTGTCTTTCTCATCATTTTTCTTGGCATTCTTTTAGAATACCGAGAATTTTACAGTTTCTTCAGGATGGTTTAGATAAGGGTTTGTCCGCAAGTTCTTTGAAAGGACAAATCTCCGCTCTTTCTGTTCTTTTTCACAGAAAGATTGCTATTCTTCCTGATATTCATTGTTTTGTACAAGCTTTGGTTCGTATAAAACCTGTCATTAAGTCAATTTCTCCTCCTTGGAGTTTGAATTTGGTTCTGGGACCTCTTCAAGCTCCTCCGTTTGAACCTATGCATTCATTGGACATTAAATTACTTTCTTGGAAAGTTTTGTTCCTTTTGGCCATCTCTTCTGCTAGAAGAGTTTCTGAATTATCTGCTCTTTCGTGTGAGTCTCCTTTTCTGATTTTTCATCAGGATAAGGCGGTGTTGCGAACTTCTTTTGAATTTTTACCTAAAGTTGTGAATTCCAACAACATTAGTAGAGAAATTGTGGTTCCTTCATTATGTCCTAATCCTAAGAATTCTAAGGAGAAATCATTGCATTCTTTGGATGTTGTTAGAGCTTTGAAATATTATGTTGAAGCTACGAAATCTTTCCGTAAGACTTCTAGTCTATTTGTTATCTTTTCCGGTTCTAGGAAAGGCCAGAAAGCTTCTGCCATTTCTTTGGCATCTTGGTTGAAATCTTTAATTCATCTTGCCTATGTTGAATCGGGTAAAATTCCGCCTCAGAGAATTACAGCTCATTCTACTAGGTCAGTATCTACTTCCTGGGCGTTTAGGAATGAAGCTTCGGTTGACCAGATCTGCAAAGCAGCAACTTGGTCCTCTTTGCATACTTTTACTAAATTCTACCATTTTGATGTATTTTCTTCTTCTGAAGCAGTTTTTGGTAGAAAAGTTCTTCAGGCAGCGGTTTCAGTTTGAATCTTCTGCTTATGTTTTTTGTTAAACTTTATTTTGGGTGTGGATTATTTTCAGCAGGAATTGGCTGTCTTTATTTTATCCCTCCCTCTCTAGTGACTCTTGTGTGGAAAGATCCACATCTTGGGTAGTCATTATCCCATACGTCACTAGCTCATGGACTCTTGTTAATTACATGAAAGAAAACATAATTTATGTAAGAACTTACCTGATAAATTCATTTCTTTCATATTAACAAGAGTCCATGAGGCCCACCCTTTTTTGTGGTGGTTATGATTTTTTTGTATAAAGCACAATTATTCCAATTCCTTATTTTATATGCTTCGCACTTTTTTTCTTATCACCCCACTTCTTGGCTATTCGTTAAACTGATTTGTGGGTGTGGTGAGGGGTGTATTTATAGGCATTTTAAGGTTTGGGAAACTTTGCCCCTCCTGGTAGGAATGTATATCCCATACGTCACTAGCTCATGGACTCTTGTTAATATGAAAGAAATGAATTTATCAGGTAAGTTCTTACATAAATTATGTTTTTAAACATATTTTAATGGGCATGGATTTCTAGATCTCATAATCAGAGCAAGCCTTGTGTTATCTGGCAAGAGTTTCTGTTACAATCCTTTTAGACTAAAATCAGATGTTTACTAAGTTGACCAGTTTTCCAAGACACCATTTAAAGGGACATGAAACCCATATCAATCCCATATGCAAATTTAAATAACTTTCCAATTTACATCTAATATCTATTTTTTTTTCATTCTTTTGATATCCTTTGTTGAAAATCATATCTAAATATGCTCAGTAGCTGCTGATTGGTGGCTGCACATAGATACCACATGTGATTGGCTCACCCATGTGCATTGCTATTTCTTCAACAAAGGATATCTAAAGAATGAAGGCGTATCATAGCCACTGCCTCACCAGCCTCTGACGTCACTGCACGTCACTGCCCCAAAGTAATCAGTTCTTTTACCTGTAAAAAAAAAATACAATACCCCCCAACATTAAAACCCACCACCCACACACCCAACCCTACTCTAAAACCCACCCAATCCCCCCTTAATAAAACCTAACACTTACCCCTTGAAGATCACCCTTCCTTGAGACGTCTTCACCCAACTGGGCAGAAGTGGTCCTCCAGACGGCCAGAAGTCCTCATCCGATCCGGGCAGAAGTCTTCATCCAGGCGGCATCTTCTATCTTCATCCATCCGGAGTGGGTCCATCTTCAAGCCATCCGACGCAGAGCATCCTCTTCCATCCGACGACTAACACTAAATGATGGTACCTTTAAGTGACGTCATCCAAGATGGCGTCCCTTCAATTCCGATTGGCTGATAGAATTCTATCAGCCAATCGGAATTAAGGTAGAAAAAATCCTATTGGGTTAGTGTTAGGTTTTATTAAGGGGGGATTGGGTGGGTTTTAGAGTAGGGTTGGGTGTGTGGGTGGTGGGTTTTAATGTTGGGGGGTATTGTATTTTTTTTTACAGGTAAAAGCTGATTACTTTGGGGCAATGCCCCACAAAAGGCCCTTTTAAGGGCTATTTGTAATTTAGTATAGGGTAGGGATTTTTATTATTTTGGGGGGCTTTTTTATTTTATTAGGGGGATTAGATTAGGTGAAATTTGTTTAAAATTCTTGTAATTATTTTATTATTTTCTGTAATTTAGTGGGGGGGTTTCGTACTTTAGTTTATCTAATTTTTTTTTTTTTTTTTAATAAATTTTTATTGAGGTTGTGCGAAAACAATACAACTTATATGGAACACCATTCCATCAAAACAAACATAAATGGTACATTTCAATTCAATTCAACAATTTCTGTATAGATAGAAAGATAAAATTCTTTGCATGGGAAATCTTATAGGAAAACTGGAACCTCTTTTTCTATTATATTTTTGTTATAAACTGAAATTAGCAATGTGTGGTCACTTCAGGACCTGTAGGTTTCGAGAAGTTTAGCAATTGGAATTATTTATAACAGTAGGAGTGAGAATATGATTTCGCTGTGTATATAATATAGTAAGATATGTAGGCATAAATAGGGAGATTACGGCATAGGCAAGATAAGCCGTGTATTTAACCCTCCTAAATTAGGAGGTCTATTATGGGGGGGGGAGGTGGTGGGTTGAATATGATGAGTAAGACATGTAGCTTAGGAGGCTTTTTTTTTTTTTTTTTCCCCCAGAAAGTAGAAGGAACATATTAATGCTGAAATGTTACAGCCATGATATGTGCATACTAAAAGGGTACAGACCCTAAAACTTTCCATGACATGGTTAAAGCTATAATAAATGGAAGGGAGAGGGGCCCCAAGTGTAATGCGTATGCCAGGGCAATGGTGATATAGAAGATGCAAATAAGGTCATTCCTATAAATAAGTTCATGGGGGAAGAGATATATGTGAAGTGATGACTCCTGAAATGCAGACAACTTTACATGTAATAGTCAACTATAAAAGTTAGCTAGTGTTGAATAAACTCACCCTATACAATCTCGGTCTATTAGAAACCTGGGTTGTCAGAGAGCATACAGGAATGAGCTAGGTGGGAAATGGATCAATGCTATACCCTGGATGAGAAAGCTTAAATGTTTAAGGCATTAAACCTAGTGTTGGTTAATTGAATCGGTTATAATTATATAATTTTATACATTTATGAAGAGAGAGACTATATAGAATAGCCCCAGTGTAGGTCCAGCCCCCACCAGGGCTAGTTTTTCTTTATTATTATTTTTTTTTATTATTATTTTTTTTTAAACAATCTGAATTAGAGAGTTTGGGGGATTAATGCCTGGTTACATAAGTGGGAATATGAGATATAGATCTGCCACAGGTCACGGGCCCTATGCCCTGCAGCCTCAGACACAAAATTACATTAGTCATCACAGATGCTAAATCCCCATCATCTAGTGAAGTCACACCCGATTCAGTCTAAATTTGTCCCATCTTTTCTATTACTCAGCTATATTGTTCATATGGAGGATCAAGTGTCAGCAGTTAAAGTCAGGGATAGAGATTCATCATCCACACACATTCAATTGTCACTTAAGTAATGCATAAGATTTCAGCAGGGTAAAGTTTTTGACAATATTATATCTAGGTCGTGGGTATTGTAAATGGTATGTGTACCTAGCCTAGGCCCATATTGAGTGTGAGAGATACGTTCTAAGCATATATCAGTTCTCCATGGAGGCACCACATCATGTAATAGGAGTGAGTGTAAGATTCTAACTCTAAGGTCTTAGCAGGAATTAGGTCTCATGCAAGACGTTATAAAACAAGAAAATAATGCTTAAACATTTGCAAATTTTAAACTATACAAAGCACATAGCAACAAACAGAGATAACACAAAAAGCATAATTCTTTCATTGTCAGCATCCATATTAGCCAATGCCTCCACGGAGGCCACAAGGAACATACTGCACTGTCCCTAGTTGACTATCCAGCACGCTGAATACCACACACTTATCAGTAATGTCCCAACGCAGCTGAAGGGACTCCAGGGAACGGTAAGTGCTAGAAGATAAATAAAATTTAGAAGCACATGTTGTTTGTGGCCTTGTTTCCTCTTGACTCACCGACTCCTCGGTATGCATGGCATCCAGATCCGTATTGTCCCAGCTAAATTTATTGTGTATGTTTCCTGCCTGTAGCGCACTCCCTTTTGCATAGGTAACCGAAGCAACTCCTTTACCGTTGTACAGTATGGGGCAGTGTGCCAATCCTACCGGCTCTTGAACCGGTTTTCTGTTGGGGTGCACGACATGCAGGGACTGTCCAAACTCTATGATTCTGTTGGGGCTAGGCAATGGCGCACCACAGGCAGGGAAGGTCAAAGGCAGAATAGGTAAAAGAGTGTCCATCTTCTCCAAAGCTGAGCGCTGTGTCTTCCGTGGGAGTTCAAAGGTATAGTCCTCCCAACTGATGTCTAGGCATTGCGGTGAGGTTGAGAAGGGGGTGCGCACCTGTAGAGTTGAGGAACTAGCTATCGCTAGCGGGTCGGGTGCAAAATGGCAATCAGGGTTTGGCATAGGAGGCTGTTCTTTGTGCCACTCATGGGCAGTTGTAGAAGGCGTCGGGAGTAAGCGCAGCACAGACCTAAGGTCATTTTCTAACAGGAGGAACTGCTGCGTAGTTAGCCGCAGAATAGCTGACTCCCATGCTGCGATCGCTTCCATGTTGTGTGGCTATAAAACACTGTTTTTCCAACAGTCTGGTTCCAAAATGTTCCCGTGTCAGCTGAGAAGGCAATATATCTCTGTATAGCACCCAGTCCTCACACTCAAGTCCCCTCCAGATAAGGTTGCTGCGGTAGGATAGGTCTAAATTAAAAATTGGTCACTCCTGAGGAGACTAGATTGCAGGCCCGTTTAACAAGATGAATAGGATCCGTTTGTCTTAAATACTTTCTGCTCCTCTACTCCAAGCTTTGTGAACTCCAGAGTCTCTAGGTCACCAATATTATTAAAGTTTAGGGATCTGAACGGTCAAAAAAGTTATTTTCCAAAAGATATAGCCGGAGCTAACATGATATGCGACCATTCAGCTCCATAGTTGGCTCCGCCCCCTAGTTTATCTAATTTAATTGTAATTAATTGTAGTTAGTTTAGGTAATTAATTTAATTATAGTGTAGTGTTAGGCGTAATTGTAACTTAGGTTAGGGTTTATTTTACAGGTAAATTTGTACTTATTTTAACTTGATAGTTATTAAATGGTTAATAACTATTTAATAACTATTCTACCTAGTTAAAATAAATACAAACTTGCCTGTAAAATAAAAATAAATCCTAAGATGGCTACAATGTAACTATTAGTTATATTGTAGCTAGCTTAGGGTTTATTTTATAGGTATTTAGTTTTAAATAGGAATGATTTAGTTAATAATAGTAATTTAATTTAGATGTATTTAAATTATATTTAAGTTAGGGGGGTGTTAGGATTAGGGTTAGACTTAGATTTAGGGGTTAATAACTTTATTATAGTGGCTGTGGCAGATTAGGGGTTAATAACTGTAGTTAGGTGGCGGCGACATTGGGGGCGGCAGAGTAGGGGATAATAAATAAAAATTAGGTGTCGGCGATGTTGGGGGCAGCAGATTAGGGGTTCATAGGGATAATGTAGGTGGCGGTGGTGTCCGGAGCGGCAGATTAGGGGTTAATAAGTGTAAGATTAGGGGTGTTTAGACTCGGGGTTCATGTTAGGGTGTTAGGTGTAGACATAAAAAGTATTTTCCCAAAGGAATCAATGGGGCTGCGTTAGAAGCTGAACGCTGCTTTTTTGCAGGTGTTAGGTTTTTTTTCAGCCGATTCTCCCCCATTTATCCCTATGGGGAAACCGTGCACGAGCACGTTTTACCAGCTCACCGCTACCATAAGCAGCGCTGGTATTGAGGTGAGATGTGGAGCTAAATTTTGCTCTCCGATCACTTTTTTGCGGCTAACGCCGGGTTTAAAAAAACCTGTAATACCAGCGTTGTCTTAAGTGAGCGGTGAGAAAAAAATGCTCGTTAGCACCGCACACCATTACTGACAAAAACTTGTAATCTAGCCATTAGTATTCTCTGTTGAAAGCTAAACCTAGGTAAGCTCATAAATGATTTCTAAGCCATTGAAGGCTGCCTCTTATTTCTGCACATTCTGACG
>NC_069501.1:1101118007-1101230507 GCF_027579735.1 Bombina bombina
AATCTCATGAGATCACAGTAAGAGTTCATGACCTCAGCACTGCTGATGCTGATTGGCTACTGTTCATTTCTTTTTATTTTTACCTGCAGCTGGGAGCAGGTGAAGTATAACTTTTTACACAGAACTTACTCTGCTGAGCTGAGGAGATTGTGAGGTAAAATATCTTCCTTTTTTACATAGAGATGCTCAGGTGATATTTTCTAATCAGCTTTTTACAGTTATACTGCATCAGTTTCAAGTGATTTAGCATATGAGTATTATGTCCCTTTAAGAGATTTATAATAAATGGCTGGATAAAATGAGCAACCAAGACATCCAAAAAACATGCCTAAGAAATGGAATAATTATTTTTTAAGGATTATAGAGAATTTATTTGGACACCATTTTATAATATTTTTAAGATACTGTTTTTTAATTCAAGTTATATTTTGTATAAATTGTTATTAGACATGATTCTTTAACTGGATGCGCATAATTTCCTTTATGATAAAGGTCTCTGCCCGAAACGTTTCCTATGTCTGTCATGCTTGGAATAAAGAAATAGACAAAGCTACAGATTATATATATATATATATATATATATACCTCTATATCTATCTATATATTTATATGCACACACACACATATATATATATATATATATATACACACACACACACACATATCTATATTTATATCTATATATACATACACACACATATCTATATCTATATACCTCTATATCTATCTATATATTTATATATATATCCTATATTATAAAAGGCCAAGTGTTTGTCTGAAGCCGTCATGCGCAGTAGAGACAAACACTTGGCCTTGAGATAGGGAGCGCGAGGTACACAGCATACAAGCAGCTGTGAGATAGGGAGCGCGAGCTACTCAACAGCTGTGAGGTCGCTCCCCAGACCTCACAGCTGTTTGTGGCCGACGGGAGCGTCGCGAGGGGCGTGGCCGGGCGGGGTCCCGCGAAGACAGAGCCAGAGAGGCAGCAGGAGGGGGGGGAGAGAGCCAAAGAGAAGGGGGGGGAGAGAGAGCCAAAGAGAAGGGGGGGGGGGGGAGAGAGCCAAAGATAAGGGGGGGGGCAGAGAGCCAAAGAGAAGGGGGGGGCAGAGAGCCAAAGAGAAGGGGGGGCAGAGAGCCAAAGAGAAGGGGGGGGGCAGAGAGCCAAAGAGAAGGGGGGGGGGCAGAGAGCCAAAGAGAAGGGGGGGGTAGAGAGCCAAAGGGAAGGGGGGGGGTAGAGAGCCAAAGAGAAGGGGGGGGGTAGAGAGCCAAAGAGAAGGGGGGGGGGGCAGAGAGCCAAAGAGAAGGAGGGGGGCAGAGAGCCAAAGAGAAGGGGGGGGCAGAGAGCCAAAGAGAAGGAGGGGGGCAGAGAGCCAAAGAGAAGGGGGGGCAGAGAGCCAAAGAGAAGGGGGGGGGGCAGAGAGCCAAAGAGAAGGGGGGGAAGAGAGCCAAAGAGAAGGGGGGGAGAGAGAGCCAAAGAGAAGGGGGGGAAGAGAGCCAAAGAGAAGGGGGGAAGAGAGCCAAAGAGAAGGGGGGAGAGAGAGAGCCAAAGAGGAAAAAGAGCCAAAAAGGAGAGAGAGCCAAAGAGGGGGGAGAGAGAGCCAAAGAGGGGGGGGGGAGAGCCAAAGAGGGGGGGGGAGAGCTAAAGGGGGGGGAGAGCCAAAGAGGGGGGAGAGAGACAGCCAAAGAGGAAAGAGAGCCAAAGAGGAGAGCAAAAGAGGGGAGAGAGACAAAGAGGGGGGAGAGAGAGCCAAAGAGGGGGGGGGGCAGAGCCAAAGAGGGGGGGGGGAGAGCCAAAGAGGGGGGGGAGAGAGCCAAAGAGGGGGGGGGGGGGAGAGCGCCAAAGAGGGGGGGAGAGAACAAAAGAGGGGGGAGAGAACAAAAGAGGGGAGGGGAGAGCAAAAGAGGGGGGGAGCC
Organism: Bombina bombina; assembly: GCF_027579735.1. NCBI lineage: Eukaryota > Metazoa > Chordata > Amphibia > Anura > Bombinatoridae > Bombina > Bombina bombina. Next base: position 1,101,119,922 of record NC_069501.1, read on the forward strand.
AAAGGGGAGGGGAGAGCCAAAGAGGGGGGAGAGAGAGAGCCCAAGAGGAGAGAGAGCCAAAGATGGGGGAGAGAGAGCCAAAGGGGTGGAGAGAGAGCCAAAGGGGGGGGGGAGAGAGAGCCAAAGGGGGGGGGGGAGCCAAAGAGGGGAGAGAGAGAGCCAAAGAGGAGAGAGAGCAAAAGAAGGGAGAGAGCCAAAGGGGGGGGGGGGGGAGAGCCAAAGAGGGGGGGGGAGAGCCAAAGAGGGGGGAGGAGAGCGAAAGGGGGGGAGAGCCAAAGAGGGGGGAGAGAACAAAAGAGGGGGGAGAGAGAGTAAAAGAAAGGATGGAGAGAGCCAAAGAGGGGAGAGAGAGAGCAAAAGAGGGGAGAGAGAGAGAGCAAAAGAGAGGGGGGAAAGAAAGCAAAAGAGAGGGGGGAAGAGAGAGCAAAAGAGAGGGGGGAGAGAGCAAGGGGTGGGACCGCTGTTCTGAAAAAAATGGCCCGTGTACACGGGCTTTAGTACTAGTATATATATATATATATATATATATATATATATATATATATATATATATATATATATATATATATACACACACATACATACATACATACACACACACTATACATACATACTTATATATATGTGTTTGAATAAAATTAACATTTGTTTTATTCTATAAACCAGTGTTTCTCAATCACGGTCCTCAAGTACCCCCAACAGGCCAGGTTTTGATTATAGCTGAACTACAGCACAGGTGTAATAATCAGCTGATCAGTCACCATTGTTATTAACCTGCTCTCACCCATCAACTGATTATTTCACCTGTGCTCTAGATAAGCTATAATTAAAACCTGCTCTGTTGGGGGAGCTTGATTGACATGGTTGAGAAACACTGCTATCAACTACTGACAGTATTTCTCCCAAATACAAATATTGTTATTTAGAGCATTTATTTGTAGAAAATGACAAATGGTCAAAATAACAAAAAAAGATGCAATAATGCAAAGAAAACCATTTTATATTAATTTTTAAACAACAATATACTAATGTTTTAACCTAGAAAGCGTCTTGGCATGCTCTTCACCAGTATTTCATATTGCTGTTGGGTGACATTCCAGGCACAAAACTTCAAGCCATCAAACAAAGCCGAGCTGCTAGTGACCATCCATCCTCCTCCTTGACCACATTCCAAAGGTTTTCAATGGAGTTCAGGATTGGAGATTGGGTTGGCCATGAGAGGGGCTTGATCTGGTGGTCCTCCATCCACACTTTGATTGACCTGGGTGTGTGGCATGGAGCATTGTCCTACTGGAAAAAACGATCCTCAGAGTTGGGAAACATTGTCAGAGCAGAAGGAAGCATGTTTTCTTCCATAATAACCTTGTACATGGCTTGATTCATTCGTCCTTCATAAAAGTAAATCTGTCCGATTCCAGGTCATCTTCTCTGATGAGTCAAATTTTCAGCTTTGCTCAACACCTGGTCATCATAATGGTTAGAGAGACCTGGAGAGGCCTAAAAGTCAAAGTGTCTGGCACCCACTGTAAAATTTGGTGGAGGATCAGTTATGATTTGGGGTGCTTCAGTAAGGCTGGAATTAGGCAGATAAGGGAAATAGTGGGTGGAGTTTGGCTAAAAATAACTGCAGTAAATAGGATATTTATTTGTTTTAAAAACATTGGCAGATATGTTGTTCCACAGCAAAACAACATAAGTGTCTTGTAATTACATGGTGCTTACTGACCCTTTAAAGCAGTGCAGGCAGGTGGAGATAGGAGGCTGTCTTAGGTTACCCTTCCACCTACCAAATCTCCCTGGAATTCAAGAGATTGATCACGTCAACTCTAGTACCATTTCCCAGCTGGTAGAGGATCTACGTGCAGACCTTTACTGCATTCACATGCAGGTCTGTCAATTTTAAAACATGTGAAAATTAAATCAATATAAGTTGGCATTAAAGCTCAATATCTCACCACTAAAAAAATAAAGAAAAGCACCTACTAGACAATAAAATCTATCTCCATGCACAGCATTGTTTGCAGTAAGATCACTCAGTCACAAAAGTATCTTGGTTCTCCTTAACACTTCAAAAATACTTTATTTACTTCAAATTCTAAACATGTGCAATCACAAAGCTGGAATGTGTTTCCTTAATCTAGTTAGAATCATATACTTTATTTAGGATTGTAACCTCCACTAAAAAGTACACTGTAGAGCACAGATTTTGGTATGAATTCAATTTATATCAGTATTTATGTTTACATAAAAAAACAAAAACTAGAATAACACACAGTGAAGTTTAATTTGTCTCAAGCTGGCACAGAGTGCTAATTGATATTCTACAAATCCTAAGTTACTGTATATTTCACTAATCAAAAGTAGAATGCAAAAACGTTAGCACTATAAAGCAACTGAACAGCATTTCAGTCTGCAACGGTCTACAGGGAATAGAATTAAAAAAGCACCGGAAATCTCAGTTCTCACTGCCCCCCCCCCCCTCCTGTCAGCTATTCTAGAACTGGATTTCATAGCTGTTCTTGTCATCAGCTGCAAATGAAAACACATTTGGAACTGTCCTATCTGCTCTTTAAATCTGGATTAAAACAAGAAATGGTAGAAGTGTGGAAAACTTTATAATTTATTTATTTTAAAAAGTCACAAAAAAGGAGATTTTGATTTATGTTTAAGATGTTCTCGCAATCAAAGGGAGAGCTCTTGTCAAACCATTTGTTAAATCACATTTCAAATCCTTTTCGATGATATTGAATACTAAAATACAAAGAGACATAAAACTGCTCTGATATGTTAAAGCATTTGTTAAGTGCACTGTTGCTTGCATATAGCTGTGTTAAATCTTTGCAAAGAAATTAAACCCATAGTTAACAGCTCTAGTAACTAACTACTGGGAGCTAGCTGAACACATCTGCTGAGCCAATAACAAGTGGTATATGTGTGTAGCATCCCATCACCAGCTTGCTTCTAGCAGTGTATTGCTGCTCTTGAACCTAGCTAAGGACACCAAAAGAACAAAGTATAATTCTCTTATGTCTTTTATTTTGTGGGTTCTTGTATAATAAATGATGCTAAAGCACATATATATCTGAATAACTTATGTAATTGTAACTCCACCATAACATGCACATTCACTTCCTACCTTCTAGTCACATGACACTGTTCCAGCCTGCAACCTGTTGCTGATGTCATCTGAGCTCTTAAAGCGACATGTTAACATAACATTATCTGCTACTCACATATCATTACATCTTACATTTCATGCTACTGTATTTTTAAGGTTATTGGTAACCATGTTATTATAGGCATTTCCATTAAATCTGTTTATTTTCTTAATAAATAAATAAAAACCTCAAGGCTTAAAACGGACATTAAACTTCTCAGCATAACTACTATGGATCAGTTACTACTCAGATGGCAGCACTATTTCCCGTCATGTAGTGCCCCAGATGCCTACCTAAATATCTCTTCAACACAGAAAATTATGGGAACAAAGCAAATTTGACAATTGAAGTAAACTGGAAACTTTTTAAAAATGGGGAAGTTTTGCCTGAATCACAAAATAAAATGTGTGTTTCATATCCCTTTAAGTAGCAAGGACTTGGGTGAATTGTCCACAACCAGATATCTTACATAATTGCTTCAATTAGTTATATACCTGCTTAGTCCTGGTCCATCATAACATATTGCAAACTACATATGTTTAAATATTAGCTTAGATTTTAAAAGGTATATATGTTATCTGGAGTATATCTAATATGATCAACAATAAACCAAAAAAAACAAAACAGTTTACTTCATGTTGGTCATTGCATGTACGCATATATACATATTAAAATGTATTTATGACAAATAAGGACAGAAAGAGCTATATATATATATATATATATATATATATATACACACACACAACTACTGTCCCAAATAAGGTGTAAGGGATATAGTTCATTAACAGCAGAAGATGGAAGTAGCAAATGCATACAATTTTATTATAAATTTACACTATATATATATATCTTTAATTATATAAATATGAGGGCAATGCAAGAGCAGTAGCATTGGTGTCCGTTTGCCTCATTAATATTTAACACTACCAGAAGGGCTATATAAATGGATCATCTATGAAACATTCATGCAAAGAAAAATCCCCGCAAAAAAATGGTTCACAGAAACTCACATAAACCAATGTAATACCTGGCACTGTGCAAGTTTGTGGAATTAAAGGGACAGTCTAGGCCAAAAAAACTTTCATGATTCAGATAGAGTATGTAATTTTAAACAATTTTCCAATTTACTTTTATTACCAATTTTGCTTTGTTCTCTTGGTATTCTTAGTTGAAAACTTAACCTAGGAGGTTCATATGCTAATTTCTTAGACCTTGAAGGCCACCTCTTTTCAGAATACATTTTAACAGTTTTTCACCACTAGAGGGTGTTAGTCCATGTATTTCATATAGATAACACTGTGCTCGTGCACGTAAAGTTATCTGGGAGCAGGCACTGATTGGCTAAACTGCAAGTCTGCCAAAAGAACTGAAATAAAGGGGCAGTTTGCAGAGGCTTATATACAAGATAATCACAGAGGTTAAAAGTATATTAAAGGGACAGTCAAGTCCAAAAAAACTTTCATGTTTTAAATAGGAAATGCAATTTTAAACAACTTCCCAATTTACTTTTATCACCAATTTTGCTTTGTTCTCTTGGTATTCTTAGTTGAAAGCTAAAACTAGGAGGTTCATATGCTAAATTTCTTAGACCTCTGAATACATTTTGACCACTAGAGGGCATTAGTTCGCATGTTTCATATAGATAACATTGAGCTCATGCACGTAAAGTGAACTAGGACTGAGCACTGATTGGCTAAACCGCATATCTGTCAAAAGAACTGAAATAAGGGGGCAGTCAGCATAAGCTTAGATACAAGATAATTACAGAGGTAAATTATAACTGTGTTGGTTATGCAAAACTGGGGAATGGGTAATAAAGGGATTATCTTTCTTTTTAAACAACAAAAATTCTGGTGTTGACTGTCCCTTTAATATAACTGTGTTGGTTATGCAAAACTGGGGAATGGGTAATAAAGGGATTATCTATCTTTTAAAACAATAAAAATTCTGGTGTAGACTGTTCCTTTAAACTAATAAAGATCCCTACATAGGAAATCTAAATTAGGTGCACCCTGCCTCAAATGATAACAAATATCAAAATACAAGGGAAAAGGGGATAAGGGGAAAAGGAATAGAGGTTTTAGGGGCACTATCATCCATTGTAAAAACACAATTTATGCTTACCTGATAAATGTATTTCTCTTGTGGTGTATCCAGTCCACGGATCATCCATTACTTGTGGGATATTCTCATTCCCAACAGGAAGTTGCAAGAGGACACCCACAGCAGAGCTGTAATATAGCTCCTCCCCTAACTGTCATAGCCAGTCATTCGACCGAAAACAAGCCGAGAAAGGAGGAACCATAGGGTGCAGTGGTTACTGTAGTTTAAATTTAAAAATTACCTGCCTTAAAATGACAGGGAGGGCCGTGGACTGGATACACCACAAGAGAAATAAATTAATCAGGTAAGCATAAATTGTGTTTTCTCTTGAAGGTGTATCCAGTCCACGGATCATCCATTACTTGTGGGATACCAATACCAAAGCTAAAGTACACGGATGAAGGGAGGGACAAGGCAGGAACTTAAATGGAAGGAAGCACTGCCCGTACAACCTTTCTCCCAAATATAGCCTCCGAAGAAGCAAAAGAATAACATTTTTAAAATTTTGAAAAAATATGAAGCGAAGAGCAAGTCGTCGCCTTGCAAATCTGATCAAAAGAAGTCTCATTTTTAAAGGTCCAAGTGGAAGCCACAGCTCTAGTGGAATGAGCTGTAATCCTTTCAGGAGGCTGCTGTCCAGCAGTCTCATAGGCTAAGCGGATTAAGCTTCTTAGTCAAAAAGAAAAAGAGGTTGCTGAAGCCTTTTGACCTCTCCTCTGTCCAGAGTAGACAACAAACAAAGCAGATGTTTGACGAAAATCTTTAGTAGCTTGTAAGTAAAACTTTAAAGCACGGACCACGTCCAGATTGTGTAACACAAGGATGGAACAACAATCTCTTGATTGATATTCTTGTTAGATACCACCTTAGGTAAGAACACAGGTTTGGTACGCAGGACTACCTTATCCGTATGAAAAATCAGATAAGAAGAATCACATTGTAAGGCAGATAGTTCAGAGACTCTACGAGCCGAGGAAATAGCTACCAAAAAAAAAGAACTTTCCAAGATAAAAGCTGGATATCTATGGAATGAAGAGGTTCAAATGGAACTCCTTGAAGAACCTTAAGAACCAAGTTTAAGCTCCATGGTGGAGCAACAGGTTTAAACACAGGCTTGATTCTAACTAAAGCCTGACAAAATGCCTGAACGTCTGGAACATCTGCCAGACGCTTAACTAGCTGACAATCCTTTTTCCAAACCTTCTTGGAGAAAAGATAATATCCTAGCAATCCTGACCTTACTCCATGAGTAACCCTTGGATTCACACCAATAAAGATATCTACGCCATACCTTATGGTAAATTTTCCTGGTGACAGGCTTTCGTGCCTGTCTTAAGGTATCAATAACTGACTCGGAGAAGCCACGCTTTGATAAAATCAAGCGTTCAATCTCCAGGCAGTCAGCCTCAGAGAAATTAGATTTGGATGGTTGAAAGGACCCTGAAGTAGAAGGTCCTGTGTGGCCACGCAGGTGCTATCAGAATCACTGAAGCTCTCTCCTGCTTGATCTTGGCAATCAGTCGAGGGAGCAGAGGAAACGGTGGAAACACATAAGCCAGGTTGAAAGACTAGGGCGCTGCTAGAGCATCTATCGGTGTCGCCTTGGGATCCCTGGACCTGGATCCGTAACACGGAAGCTTGGCATTCTGGCGAGACGCCATGAGATCCAGTTCTGGTTTGCCCCAACGATGAATCAGTTGTGCAAATACCTCCGGATGGAGTTCCCACTCTCCCGGATGAAAAGTCTGACGACTTAGAAAATCCGCCTCCCAGTGCTCTACACCTGGGATATGGATAGCTGATAGGTGGCAAGAGTGAATCTCTGCCCAGCGAATTATTTTTGAAACTTCTAACATCTCTAGGGAACTTCTCGTTCCCCCTTGATGGTTGATGTAAGCTACAGTCGTGATGTCGTCCGACTGAAATCTGATGTACCTCAGAGTTGCTAACTGAGGCCAAGCCTGAAGAGCCTTGAATATCGCTCTTAGTTCCAGAATATTTAATAGAAGGAGAGACTCCTCCTGAGTCCACGATCCCTGAGCCTTCAGGGAATTCCAGACTGCACCCCAACCTAGAAGGCTGGCATCTGTCGTAACAATTGTCCAATCTGGCCTGCGAAAGGTCATACCTTTGGACAGATGGACCAGAGATAGCCACCAGAGAAGAGAATCCCTGGTCTCTTGGTCCAGATTCAGTTGAGGGGACAAATCTGTGTAATCCCCGTTCCACTGACTGAGCATGCATAGTTGCAGCGGTCTGAGATGTAAGCGTGCAAACGGCACTATGTCCATTGCCGCTACCATTAAGCCGATTACTTCCATACACTGAACCACCGAAGGGCGCGGAATGGAATGAAGAACCCGGCAGGAATTTAGAAGCTTTGATAACCTGGACTCCGCCAGGTGAATTTTCATTTCTACAGAATCTATCAGAGTCCCTAGAAAGGAAACTCTTGTGAGTGGGGATAGAGAACTCTTTTCGTTCACTTTCCACCCATGCGACCACAGAAATGCCAGTACTACGTCCGTATGAGACTTGGCAATTTGGAAGTTTGACGCCTGTATCAGGATGTCGTCTAAATAAGGGGCTACTGCTATGCCCCACGGCCTTAGGACCGCCATAAGCGACCCTAGAACCTTTGTAAAGATTATTGGGGCTGTAGCTAATCCCAAGGGAAGAGCTAAAACTGGTAATGCCTGTCTTGAAAGGCAAACCTGAGAAACCGATGATGATCTTTGTGTATCGGAATTTGAAGATAAGCATCCTTTAGATCCACTGTAGTCATATATTGACCCTCCTGGATCAGTGGTAGGATGGTACGAATAGTTTCCATCTTGAACGACGGAACTTTGAGGAATTTGTTTAAGATCTTTAGATCCAAAATTGGTCTGAAGGTTCCCTCTTTTTTGGGAACCACAAACAAATTTGAGTAAAAAACCCTGTCCCTGTTCCTCCTTTGGAACTGGATGGATCACTCCCATAACTAGGAGGACTTGTACACAGTGTAAGAATGCCTCTCTCTTTATCTGGTGTGCAGATAATTGTGAAAGGTGAAATCTCCCTTTTGGGGGGGAAGCTTTGAAGTCCAGAAGATATCACTGGGATATAATTTCCAACGCCCAGGGATCCTGAACATCTCTTGCCCACGCCTGGGCAAAGAGTGAAAGTCTGCCCCCTACTAGATCCGTTCCCGGATAGGGGGCCGTTCCTTCATGCTGTCTTAGAGGCAGCAGCAGGCTTTTTTACCTGCTTACCTTTTTTCCAGGTCAGGTTTGGTCTCCAGACCGTCTTGGATTGAGCAAAAGTTCCCTCTTGTTTATTATTAGAGGAAGTTGATGCCGCACTTGCCTTGAAGTTTTGAAAGGCACGAAAATTAGACTGTTTGGCCCTAGATTTGGACCTGTCCTGAGGAAGGGCATGACCTTTTCCTCCAGTGATATCAGCAATAATCTCCTTCAACCAGGCCCAAATAGGGTCTGCCCTTTGAAGGGAATGTTAAGTAGCTTAGATTTTGAGGTCACGTCAGCTGACCATGATCTAAGCCATAGCGCTCTGCGCGCCTGTATAGCAAAACCAGAATTCTTAGTCGTTAGTTTAGTCAAATGAACAATGGCATCAGAATAAAAGAATTGGCTAGCTTAAGTGCTCTAAGTTTGCCAAGTATGTCATCCAATGGAGTCGCTACCTGTAAAGCCTCTTCCAGAGACTCAAACCAGTACGCCGCAGCAGCAGTGACAGGGGCAATGCATGCAAGGGGCTGTAGGATAAAACGTTGTTGAATAAATATTTTCTTAAGGTAACCTCTAATTTTTTATCCATTGGATCTAAAAAAAAAAAAGCACAACTGTCCTCGACAGGGATAGTAGTATGCTTTACTAGAGTAGAAACTGCTCCCTCCACCTTAGGGACTGTCTGCCATAAGTCCCGTGTGGTGGCGTCTATTGGAAACATTTTTCTAAAAATAGGAGGGGAAGAGAACGGCACACCTGGTCTATCCCATTCCTTATTAATAATTTCTGTAAACGTTTTAGGTATTTCGAAAAACATCAGTACACACTGGCACTGCAAAGTATTTATCCAGTCTACACAATTTCTCTGGCACTACAATGGTATCACAGTCATTCAGAGCAGCTAAAACCTCCCTAAGCAACACACGGAGGTGTTCAAGCTTAAATTTAAATGTAGAAATATTAGAATCAGGTATCTTTCCTGAGTCATTAACATCACCCACTGACTGAAGCTCTCTTTCCTCAACTTCTGCATATTGTGAGGCAGTATCAGACATGGTTCTTAAAGCGTCAGTATGCTCTGCATTTTGTCTCACCCAAGAGCTATCTCGCTTACCTCTAAGTTCAGGTAGTCTGGCTAATACCGCTGACAGTGTATTATCCATGACTGCCGCCATGTCTTGTAAAGTAAACGCTATGGGCGCCCTAGATGTACTTGGCGCCATTTGAGCGTGAGTCCCTTAAGCGTGAGTCAAAGGGTCTGACACGTGGGGAAAGTTAGTCGGCATAACTTCCCCCTCGTCAGATTCCTCTGGTGATAAATTTTTTAAAGACAGAAAATGATCTTTATTGCATAAAATGAAATCAGTACATTTGGTACACATTCTAAGAGAGGGTTCCACCATGGCTTTTAAACATAATAAACAAGGAGTTTCTTCTATGTCAGACATGTTTATACAGAATAGCAATGAGACTAGCAAGCTTGGAAAACACTTTAAATCAAGTTAACAAGCAAATATAAAAAACGGTACTGTGCCTTTAAGAGAAACAAATTTTGTCAGAATTTGAAAAACAGTGAAAAAATGCAGTAAATCAAACGAAATTTTTACAGTGTGTATAATAGGCTAACAGAGCATTGCACCCACTTGCAAATGGATGATTAACCCCTTAGTTAAAAAAAACGGATCAAAAAAACGAAATAGACGTTTTTTAACAGTCACAACCAACTGCCACAGCAAGCTGTGGCCCTACCTTCCCCAATAAACGACTTTGGAAAGCCTTTGGGCCCTTTAGAGATGTCCTATAGCATTCAGAGGGCCTTTGAGGGAAGCTGGATGTCACAGTTTGTAATTTTAACTGCACCAACTTTTATACTACAACAGTGGAAATTGTTTCTAGTCAAAATTTAAGCCAGCCATGTGGAAAAAACTAGGCCCCAATAAAGTTTTATCACCAAAGCATATATAAAAACGATTAAACATGCCAGCAAACGTTTGATATTGCAATATCATAAGGGTATTACCCCTGGGAGTAAGCATGATACCAGTCTTATTAAATCACTGTATTCAGGCTTAACTTACATTAATCCGGTATCAGCAGCATTTTCTAGTGTTTTCCATCTCTAGAAAAAATTATAACTGCACATACCTGATAGCAGAATAAACTGCATGCCATTCTCTCGCTGAAGTTACCTCATCTGTGTAATCCCCTCAGACATATGTGAGAACAGCAATGGATCTTAGTTACAACCTGCTAAGATCATAGAAACCTCAGGTAGATTCTTCTTCTATTTACTGCCTGAGATAAAATAGCACAACTCCGGTACTATTTAAAAATAACAAACTTTTGATTGAAGAAAATAAACTAGCTATATTTAACCACTCTCTCCTACAACGTCCTTGCTTGTTGAGAGTTGCAAGAGAATGACTGGGTATGACAGTTAGGGGAGGAGCTATATTACAGCTCTGCTGTGGGTGTCCTCTTGCAACTTCCTGTTGGGAATGAGAATATCCCACAAGTAATGGATGATCCGTGGACTGGATACACCTTACAAGAGAAATATATACCTTTATTAATTTCATACCATTAAAACAATCCAGGTTTGGGAAAATAATTTAGATTCTCAGCTAATGGGGTATATCCAAAAATGAATATATTAATTAAATTTGATCACAAAAACTGCAGCTGTGAATATAATAGTTATCCTGACACCCTATGTATATACTAAACTGCAGAAGAAAATACAATTATTTGAAATCCTAAACCAGTTAGCTCACAGTGATACACGTGATGACGCCTCAAAGTACGTGTGACTTTTAGAGCTTAAATAGTGAGTCTTTGGACCTAGCATTCAGGTATTGTCAAATTCAAGACACCTCCACCTTGACAAAGGCCCGTTTACGGGCCGAAATGCATTTGTGCAAATTTATGTTTCTTTGTCTGTAATTAGTGCCAGGAAGCCGCATATACACTTCCAAACCAACGCCGAGGTATCCCGATTATCGGCCGGGCATACATGGAATGTGTATCACTGTGAGCTAACTGGTTTAGGATTTCAAATAATCGTATTTTCTTCTGCAGTTTAGTATATACATAGGGTGTCAGGATAACTATTATATTCGCAGCTGCAGTTTTTGTGATCAAATTTAATTAATATATTCATTTTTGGATATATCCCATTAGTTGAGAATCTAAATTATTTTCCCAAACCTGGATTGTTTTAATGGTATAAAATTAATAAAGGTATATATTTTACAGTGGATGATAGTGCCCCTAAAACCTTTATTCCTTTTCCCCTTATCCCTTGTATCACAGAAACTCACGTCACAACAAAAACATAATTTATGTAAGAACTTACCTGATAAATTCATTTCTTTCATATTAGCAAGAGTCCATGAGCTAGTGACGTATGGGATATACATTCCTACCAGGAGGGGCAAAGTTTCCCAAACCTCAAAATGCCTACAAATACACCCCTCACCACACCCACAAATCAGTTTAACGAATAGCCAAGAAGTGGGGTGATAAGAAAAAAGTGCGAAAGCATAAAAAATAAGGAATTGGAATAATTGTGCTTTATATAAAAAAAATCATAACCACCACAAAAAAGGGCGGGCCTCATGGACTCTTGCTAATATGAAAGAAATGAATTTATCAGGTAAGTTCTTACATAAATTATGTTTTCTTTCATGTAATTAGCAAGAGTCCATGAGCTAGTGACGTATGGGATAATGACTACCCAAGATGTGGATCTTTCCACGCAAGAGTCACTAGAGAGGGAGGGATAAAATAAAGACAGCCAATTCCTGCTGAAAATAATCCACACCCAAAATAAAGTTTAATGAAAAACAAACAGAAGATTCAAACTGAAACCGCTGCCTGAAGTACTTTTCTACCAAAAACTGCTTCAGAAGAAGAAAATACATCAAAATGGTAGAATTTAGTAAAAGTATGCAAAGAGGACCAAGTTGCTGCTTTGCAAATCTGATCAACCGAAGCTTCATTCTTAAACGCCCAGGAAGTAGAAACTGACCTAGTAGAATGAGCTGTAATCCTTTGAGGCGGAGTTTTACCCGACTCGACATAGGCATGATGAATTAAAGATTTCAACCAAGATGCCAAAGAAACGGCAGAAGCTTTCTGGCCTTTTCTAGAACCGGAAAAGATAACAAATAGACTAGAAGTCTTTCGGAAAGACTTAGTAGCTTCAACATAATATTTCAAAGCTCTAACAACATCCAAAGAATGCAACGATTTCTCCTTAGAATTCTTAGGATTGAGGGAACCACAATTCTCTACTAATATTGTTGGAATCCACAACTTTAGGTAAAAATTCAAAAGAAGTTCGCAACACCGCCTTATCCTGATGAAAAATCAGAAAAGGAGACTCACAAGAAAGAGCAGACAATTCAGAGACTCTTCTGGCAGAAGAGATCGCCAAAAGGAACAAAACTTTCCAAGAAAGTAATTTAATGTCCAATGAATGCATGGGTTCAAAAGGAGGAGCTTGAAGAGCCCCCAGAACCAAATTCAAACTCCAAGGAGGAGAAATTGACTTAATAACAGGTTTTTTACGAACCAAAGCTTGTACAAAACAATGAATATCAGGAAGATTAGCAATCTTTCTGTGTAAAAGAACAGAAAGAGCAGAGATTTGTCTTATCTAAACCATCCTGAAGAAACTGTAAAATTCTCGGAATTCTAAAAGAATGCCAAGAAAAATGATGAGAAAGACACCAAGAAATATAAGTCTTCCAGACTCTATATCTCTCTAGATACAGATTTACGAGCCTGTAACATAGTATTAATCACAGAGTCAGAGAAACCTCTTTGACCAAGAATCAAGCATTCAATCTCCATACCTTTAAATTTAAGGATTTGAGATCCTGATGGAAAAAAGGACCTTGCGACAGAAGGTCTGGTCTTAGCGGAAGAGTCCACGGATGGCAAGAGGCCATCCGGACAAGATCCGCATACCAAAACCTGTGAGGCCATGCCGGAGCTACCAGCAGAACAAACGAGCATTCCTTCAGAATCTTGGAGATTACTCTTGGAAGAAGAACTAGAGGCGGAAAGATATAGGCAGGATGATACTTCCAAGGAAGTGACAATGCATCCACTGCTTCCGCTTGAGGATCCCGGGATCTGGACAGATACCTGGGAAGTTTCTTGTTTAGATGAGAAGCCATCAGATCTATTTCTGGGAGTTCCCACATTTGAACAATCTGAAGAAATACCTCTGGGTGAAGAGACCATTCGCCCGGATGCAACGTTTGGCGACTGAGATAATCCGCTTCCCAATTGTCTATACCTGGGATATGAACCGCAGAGATTAGACAGGAGCTGGATTCCGCCCAAACCAGAATTTGAGATACTTGTTTCATAGCCAGAGGACTGTGAGTCCCTCCTTGATGATTGATATATGCCACAGTTGTGACATTGTCTGTCTGAAAATGTAAGGACTCACATTACTGTTGCTTTAAATCCTCACTTTCTCCTTATTGGATACCTCCCCTTATTTAATTTTGGCGCACTTATCACACAGTGCTTAGTATTTTGAAAGTGAACACTTCGTTTTGCTCAAGCTTTGGATTTACAATTACCTAGAGCGTTGTCTTGCTCTATTTCTTAGGATACAATTTTCCTTCTTCATTATATTTTGATACTTTCTCTTTGAATATTGTGACAACATATTGCTACATTTATTAAATACCTTATTGGATACAAGGTTTCTATCTTCCGGAGATGCCTTACACGCTGTAATCACAGACGCTGCAGATTCGGATTCACCTGCACTGACCTCACTTCCGGTAGCTACCGAAGACTTTTCTCAGCATTCACGGAGAGGACTATCGGCTCACAGAAGTTGCTGAATTAATACATCAGGTAAAAATACCTTACACTGTTACTCTGAATTATCGACACTGTTACTACACAGTAAAATATTATATACTTGTCACATATAGACTTTCATAGAATATGATTGACATGAACTGTGGCTCTAACTAAATCTTAGTCTTGGCAAATCAAATACTCATAACTTGGTGAAACAAAACCCAATCATTTTATTAAAAGTCTGCAATTGTGTTTCACTTGAATCATTCATATTATCACCTGAGAGACATCTCCTGAATTGTTAGAGACAGGATCTGACATAATACTAAGCCTTAAGAAATGGAACCAGCAGACATTTCACAAGTTGTGTACAACCTTTCCCAAAAGGTCGATCAATTAGCTCAAAGATTACATGAAGTGGAAATAGAAAACAGAGCCTTAAAATCTGTGATCAGGGATTCCATTGCTGTAAAATCCAATCAGTTAGAGATGACTTTAGAACCACAAGTTCCCTTACCTGATGTGTTTTCTGGTAATAGGAAACATTACAGACACTTTAAAAATGCATGTCAGTTAATTTTTACTATGAAGCCGCGAACATATCCCACTGAAAGATTGAAAGTTTTAACAGCCATTTCACTTCTAAGAGCGGAACCTCGTAACTGGGCTGATAATTTATTGGAAACGGATGATCCCATACTTGGATCTCTAGAATCTTTTTTTTCAGCTATGGATGAAATGTTCCAAGATTCTGATGTGCAGTTAACAGCAGAGACATCCATGAGATCCCTTAAACAAGGGAAACGTCCCGTAGAGGATTACATCAGCGATTTCAAACAGCTTGCAAATGATTCTCTCTGGAATCCTATTGCTCTGCGCAATCAATTCAGATTGGGACTTTCTGAATCCCTTAAAGACGAGTTTGCTAGAGTAGAGATACCTAAAACTTTGGAAGGAGTTATGAAACTGGCTATTCAGATCGACCGCAGGCTCAGAGAGAGAAAGGCAGAGAGGTCTTGGACTGATAATAAACCTAAACCTTTATTCCCTATTCCTACTCCAATGTTTCATTCATCCTCTAAACCAACAGCTGAAGCCATGGAGATTGGTGTTATAAAGGGACCTCTTAGTCCAGAAGAAAAGTTACGCAGGAAGGTGAAAAATTTGTGTATGTACTGCGCAAATCCAGGACATGTTGTACAAGACTGTCCTGTTCTTCTTAAAAACAAACAAAGTAAGTTGCAACTACATATCTCATCTCTACAAAATGTAACCCATCCCTCATATTGTTTAATCAATCTCTCATTACAGTGGGATCTAAGCCAAGTGACGACTGATGCCATTGTCGATTCAGGGGCATGTGGAAACTTCATTGATCAAGAGTATTGTTCACGAAATAACATACCCCTTGTATGTAAAAAAAATTCCTGTACCCATTAGAGTAATAGATGGTTCCACTATCAGTTCTGGCCCTATCAGCAAACAAACTGTTCCCCTTACTGTGAATATATCAGGTCATATTGAGTTATTGGTATTCGATGTATTACCTTCCCCACATTTCAATATTATTTTGGGTTTAAAATGGTTACAAGTGCATAACCCCTCCATTAATTGGTTACCTTTTCAAATAAATTTTCTTTCACCATATTGCAAAACAACTTGCCTAAATGATTCTTTTTTATTACAAACCACTGAACCTCTGATTGATATTCCAAAAGAATATAAAGATTTCAGTGATGTCTTCAGTAAGACTGAATCCGAAAATCTTCCTCCCCACCGGGTATATGATTGCCCTATTCAATTACTTCCTGGTGCTAATATACCTGTTGGCCACTTATATCCTCTAAGCCAACCTGAATTAGAACATCTTAAGGGGTATTTAGAAGAGAATTTAAAAAAAGGCTTCATTCGTCCCTCAACCTCCCCAGCTGGGGCGGGTATATTTTTTGTACGCAATAAAGACCAGTCTTTGAGGCCCATAATAGATTATCGCGAATTGAATAAACTCACAATAAAAAATTGCTACCCCTTACCCTTGATCCCAGAAATGATTGAGAGGCTGTCCGAAGCTACCATCTTTACTAAACTGGACTTAAGAGGCGCCTACAATCTTATTAGAATCAAAGAGGGTCATGAATGGCTAACGGCATTCCGTACTAGATACGGTCTTTTCGAATACCTCGTAATGCCGTTTGGCCTTTGCAATGCGCCTGCCACATTCCAACACTTCATTAATGATGTGTTTAGGGATCTATTAGATGTTTGCGTTGTTGTCTATTTAGACGACATTTTAATATACTCCAAAACCAAAACAGAACATGTGAAACATGTCAGATGGATTCTCTCCCGACTTAGAACTCACAAACTATATGCAAAACCAGAGAAATGCATGTTCCACACGGATAATGTCTCCTTCTTAGGATATAACATCTCACCTAAAGGTATTCAAATGCAACCTGAAAAAGTAGATGCAGTCACTAACTGGCCAGTGCCAAGAACCAAGAAACAATTACAACGTTTCCTTGGTTTCTCGAACTACTATAGAAAGTTTATTAAGAATTTTTCCAAAATTGTGAAACCACTCACTTGTCTTACTGGAGATAAAACTCGTTTTCGCTGGACCTCTGCTGCTAACGATGCCTTCCTTTATCTCAAAGAAAGATTCACTAGTGCCCCAATTTTACAATTTCCCAATCCTTCTTACCCATATACTCTAGAAGTTGATTCCTCGGATTTTGCTATTGGAGCAATTCTCTCTCAGCAGAAATCATTAACCGATCCTTTACACCCAGTATCCTTTTACTCCAAGGTTATGACTCCAGCAGAACGAAATTACTCCATTGGGGATAAAGAATTGCTTGCAATTAGATCATCTCTTGAACATTGGAGGCACCTTCTCGAAGGAACAAGGGTACCCATTACTATACTGACAGACCACAAAAACTTGCAATACCTGCAGAACAATAAGACATTATCCGCACGACAAGTGAGATGGAGTCTCTATTTCGATAGGTTTAATTTCCAAATCATATATAGACCTGCAGCTAAAAATGGGAAAGCAGATGCTTTATCTCGCCAGACTGAAAAACCGCAACCTGAAGACTTACCTAGGTCTATCATATCACCTGAACGTTTCATTGGTCTCACAACACCTCTTGTTACACAATTACGGGCATATACTGAAATTCAGCAAGACCCACCTCATCCAAGTCTCCAAAGGTATGATGGTATATATTATCATGGTACAAAGATTTTCATACCCCCCTCTCTTAGGTCTGAGATGATAAAAGCACATCATGACTCACCTCTGGCCGGACATCCAGGTGTAAACAGAACATTAGAACAACTGACCAGACACTTCTGGTGGCCAAAAATGAAGTCTGATGTAATAGATTACATTCAATCCTGTATCATTTGCACCACTTGTAAGACAGAAAGGAGACCACCATATGGACTTTTAATGCCATTACCTATACCCAAAATGCCATGGCAACATGTTTCTATGGACTTCATAGTTGATCTTCCTTTGTCCAACAACCAAAATACCATTCTTGTTGTGGTTGATATTTTTACAAAAATGGCACACTTCATACCTTTCCACAAGCTTCCCACTGCAAGTGAAACAGCTCAGTTATTCCTTGAAAACATTGTAAAATTACATGGCATACCACCCATATTGACCACTGACAGGGGAAGTCAATTCACCTCCCGGTTTTGGTCAAAGTTATGTGAAGCAGCTCAGATAGATCACAGATTCTCCACTGCTTTCCACCCGCAAACAAACGGGCAAGCAGAAAGAATTAATCAATGGCTTGATCAGTTTATCAGATGTTATTGTGCTTACCACCAGAATGATTGGTTGAAATATTTATCCATGGCGGAATTTTCTTACAACAATTCCAAAAATTCATCTACAAAAATGACTCCGTTCTTTGCAAATTTTGCATATCATCCACGTATCACTTTTTCACCAGAAAAAGCCTCTGAATCCCCACCAGTAGAGGAGTTTCTTAACTCTCTTCAGGAGAACTTTACCTTTATTCAACAAAATATATTAAACTCTCAAGCTGTTCAGAAAAAGTATTATGATCTACGCAGACGTGAACCACCTACTTACAAAGTTGGAGATTTAGTTTGGCTATCCACGAAAAATTTGAAACTTCAAATTCCATCGAAAAAACTTGCCAGCCTTTTTATTGGTCCTTTTCCTGTACTCCGTATCATTAATAAGAATGCTATCAAGTTACAGTTACCCAG
This sequence comes from Bombina bombina, assembly GCF_027579735.1. Classification (NCBI taxonomy): domain Eukaryota; kingdom Metazoa; phylum Chordata; class Amphibia; order Anura; family Bombinatoridae; genus Bombina; species Bombina bombina. The sequence goes on from NC_069501.1 coordinate 1,101,138,505, forward strand.
TACCATTAAAATTCACCCCACCATACATGTTTCATTACTTAAACCTTACAAACAGACTAGTGATAACAGGATTCTGTTGCCTCCTACCCCTCCAGTTCTTGGTGATGAAGAATACGAAGTTGACTCTATTCTGGATTCCAGAATTCGTAAAGGAACCCTTCAATATTTGGTAAGATGGAAACATTCTCCAGAGGAGGATTCTTGGGAACCAGTTTCCAACTTGAATGCTCCCAGACTGGTAGCCACTTATCATCGTAGACATCCAGATCGACCACGACCTGCAGCTGTGGAACAGCTCCCTTAAGTGGGGGGGTCATGTAAGGACTCACATTACTGTTGCTTTAAATCCTCACTTTCTCCTTATTGGATACATCCCCTTATTTAATTTTGGCGCACTTATCACACAGTGCTTAGTATTTTGAAAGTGAACACTTCGTTTTGCTCAAGCTTTGGATTTACAATTACCTAGAGCGTTGTCTTGCTCTATTTCTTAGGATACAATTTTCCTTCTTCATTATATTTTGATACTTTCTCTTTGAATATTGTGACAACATATTGCTACATTTATTAAATACCTTATTGGATACAAGGTTTCTATCTTCCGGAGATGCCTTACACGCTGTAATCACAGACGCTGCAGATTCGGATTCACCTGCACTGACCTCACTTCCGGTAGCTACTGAAGACTTTTCTCAGCATTCACGGAGAGGACTATCGGCTCACAGAAGTTGCTGAATTAATACATCAGGTAAAAATACCTTACACTGTTACTCTGAATTATCGACACTGTTACTACACAGTAAAATATTATATACTTGTCACATATAGACTTTCATAGAATATGATTGACATGAACTGTGGCTCTAACTAAATCTTAGTCTTGGCAAATCAAATACTCATAACTTGGTGAAACAAAACCCAATCATTTTATTAAAAGTCTGCAATTGTGTTTCACTTGAATCATTCATATTATCACCTGAGAGACATCTCCTGAATTGTTAGAGACAGGATCTGACAGAAAACAAATGAACGATTCTCTCTTCAGAAGAGGCCAAGACTGAAGAGCTCTGAAAATTGCACGGAGTTCCAAAATATTGATCGGTAATCTCACCTCCTGAGATTCCCAAACCCCTTGTGCTGTCAGAGATCCCCACACAGCTCCCCAACCTGTAAGACTTGCATCTGTTGAAATTACAGTCCAGGTCAGAAGAACAAAAGAAGCCCCCTGAACTAAACGATGGTGATCTGTCCACCACGTCAGAGAGTGTCGTACAATCGGTTTTAAAGATATTAATTGAGATATCTTTGTGTAATCCCTGCACCACTGGTTCAGCATACAGAGCTGAAGAGGTCGCATGTGAAAACGAGCAAAGGGGATCGCGTCCGATGCAGCAGTCATAAGACCTAGAATTTCCATGCATAAGGCTACCGAAGGGAATGATTGTGACTGAAGGCTTCGACAAGCTGAAATCAATTTTAGACGTCTCTTGTCTGTCAAAGACAGAGTCATGGACACTGAATCTATCTGGAAACCCAGAAAGGTTACCCTTGTCTGAGGAGTCAATGAACTTTTTAGTGAATTGATCCTCCAACCATGATCTTGAAGAAACAACACAAGTTGATTCGTATGAGATTCTGCTAAATGTAAAGACTGAGCAAGTACCAAGATATCGTCCAAATAAGGAAATACCACAATACCCTGTTCTCTGATTACAGACAGAAGGGCACCGAGAACCTTTGTAAAAATTCTTGGAGCTGTAGCTAGGCCAAACGGCAGAGCCTCAAACTGGTAATGCTTGTCCAGAAAAGAGAATCTCAGGAACTGATAATGATCTGGATGAATCGGAATATGCAGATATGCATCCTGTAAATCTATTGTGGACATATAATGCCCTTGTTGAACAAAAGGCAAGATAGTCCTTACAGTTACCATTTTGAACGTTGGTATCCTTACATAACGATTCAATATTTTTAGATCCAGAACTGGTCTGAAGGAATTCTCCGTCTTTGGTACAATGAAGAGATTCGAATAAAACCCCAGCCCCTGTTCCAGAACTGGAACTGGCATAATTACTCCAGCCAACTCTAGATCTGAAACACATTTCAGAAATGCTTGAGCTTTCACTGGGTTTACTGGGACACGGGAAAGAAAAAATCTCTTTGCAGGAGGTCTTATCTTGAAACCAATTCTGTACCCTTCTGAAACAATGTTCTGAATCCAAAGATTGTGAACAGATTTGATCCAAATTTTTTTGAAAAAACGTAACCTGCCCCCTACCAGCTGAGCTGGAATGAGGGCCGCACCTTCATGTGGACTTAGAAGCTGGCTTTGCTTTTCTAGAAGGCTTGGATTTATTCCAGACTGGAGATGGTTTCCAAACTGAAACTGCTCCTGAGGATGAAGGATCAGGCTTTTGTTCTTTGTTGAAACGAAAGGAACGAAAACGATTATTAGCCCTGTTTTTACCCTTAGATTTTTTATCCTGTGGTAAAAAAGTTCCTTTCCCACCAGTAACAGTTGAGATAATAGAATCCAACTGAGAACCAAATAATTTGTTACCCTGGAAAGAAAACAGAATTTATGTTTACCTGATAAATTACTTTCTCCAACGGTGTGTCCGGTCCACGGCGTCATCCTTACTTGTGGGATATTCTCTTCCCCAACAGGAAATGGCAAAGAGCCCAGCAAAGCTGGTCACATGATCCCTCCTAGGCTCCGCCTACCCCAGTCATTCGACCGACGTGAAGGAGGAATATTTGCATAGGAGAAACCATATGGTACCGTGGTGACTGTAGTTAAAGAAAATAAATTATCAGACCTGATTAAAAAACCAGGGCGGGCCGTGGACCGGACACACCGTTGGAGAAAGTAATTTATCAGGTAAACATAAATTCTGTTTTCTCCAACATAGGTGTGTCCGGTCCACGGCGTCATCCTTACTTGTGGGAACCAATACCAAAGCTTTAGGACACGGATGAAGGGAGGGAGCAAATCAGGTCACCTAAATGGAAGGCACCACGGCTTGCAAAACCTTTCTCCCAAAAATAGCCTCAGAAGAAGCAAAAGTATCAAACTTGTAAAATTTGGTAAAAGTGTGCAGTGAAGACCAAGTCGCTGCCCTACATATCTGATCAACAGAAGCCTCGTTCTTGAAGGCCCATGTGGAAGCCACAGCCCTAGTGGAATGAGCTGTGATTCTTTCGGGAGGCTGCCGTCCGGCAGTCTCGTAAGCCAATCTGATGATGCTTTTAATCCAAAAAGAGAGAGAGGTAGAAGTTGCTTTTTGACCTCTCCTTTTACCGGAATAAACAACAAACAAGGAAGATGTTTGTCTAAAATCCTTTGTAGCATCTAAATAGAATTTTAGAGCGCGAACAACATCCAAATTGTGCAACAAACGTTCCTTCTTTGAAACTGGTTTCGGACACAGAGAAGGTACGATAATCTCATGGTTAATGTTTTTGTTAGAAACAACTTTTGGAAGAAAACCAGGTTTAGTACGTAAAACCACCTTATCTGCATGGAACACCAGATAAGGAGGAGAACACTGCAGAGCAGATAATTCTGAAACTCTTCTGGCAGAAGAAATTGCAACTAAAAACAAAACTTTCCAAGATAATAATTTAATATCAACGGAATGCAAGGGTTCAAACGGAACCCCCTGAAGAACTGAAAGAACTAAATTGAGACTCCAAGGAGGAGTCAAAGGTTTGTAAACAGGCTTAATTCTAACCAGAGCCTGAACAAAAGCTTGAACATCTGGCACAGCAGCCAGTTTTTTGTGAAGTAACACCGACAAGGCAGAAATCTGTCCCTTCAGGGAACTTGCAGATAATCCTTTTTCCAATCCTTCTTGAAGGAAGGATAGGATCCTAGGAATCTTAACCTTGTCCCAAGGGAATCCTTTAGATTCACACCAACAGATATATTTTTTCCAAATTTTGTGGTAAATCTTTCTAGTTACAGGCTTTCTGGCCTGAACAAGAGTATCGATAACAGAATCTGAGAACCCTCGCTTCGATAAAATCAAGCGTTCAATCTCCAAGCAGTCAGCTGGAGTGAAACCAGATTCGGATGTTCGAACGGACCCTGAACAAGAAGGTCTCGTCTCAAAGGTAGCTTCCAAGGTGGAGCCGATGACATATTCACCAGATCTGCATACCAAGTCCTGCGTGGCCACGCAGGAGCTATCAAGATCACCGACGCCCTCTCCTGATTGATCCTGGCTACCAGCCTGGGGATGAGAGGAAAGGGCGGGAACACATAAGCTAGTTTGAAGGTCCAAGGTGCTACTAGTGCATCCACTAGAGCCGCCTTGGGATCCCTGGATCTGGACCCGTAGCAAGGAACTTTGAAGTTCTGACGAGAGGCCATCAGATCCATGTCTGGAATGCCCCACAGCTGAGTGACTTGGGCAAAGATTTCCGGATGGAGTTCCCACTCCCCCGGATGCAATGTCTGACGACTCAGAAAATCCGCTTCCCAATTTTCCACGCCTGGGATGTGGATAGCAGACAGGTGGCAGGAGTGAGACTCCGCCCATAGAATGATTTTGGTCACTTCTTCCATCGCTAGGGAACTCCTTGTTCCCCCCTGATGGTTGATGTACGCAACAGTTGTCATGTTGTCTGATTGAAACCGTATGAACTTGGCCCTCGCTAGCTGAGGCCAAGCCTAAACTTGTTTAAGATCTTGAGATCTAAGATTGGTCTGAACGTTCCCTCTTTTTTGGGAACTATGAACAGATTGGAGTAGAACCCCATCCCTTGTTCTCTTAATGGAACAGGATGAATCACTCCCATTTTTAACAGGTCTTCTACACAATGTAAGAATGCCTGTCTTTTTATGTGGTCTGAAGACAACTGAGACCTGTGGAACCTCCCCCTTGGGGGAAGTCCCTTGAATTCCAGAAGATAACCTTGGGAGACTATTTCTAGCGCCCAAGGATCCAGAACATCTCTTGCCCAAGCCTGAGCGAAGAGAGAGAGTCTGCCCCCCACCAGATCCGGTCCCGGATCGGGGGCCAACATTTCATGCAGTCTTGGTAGCAGTGGCAGGTTTCTTGGCCTGCTTTCCTTTGTTCCAGCCTTGCATTGGTCTCCAAGCTGGCTTGGCTTGAGAAGTATTACCCTCTTGCTTAGAGGACGTAGCACCTTGGGCTGGTCCGTTTCTACGAAAGGGACGAAAATTAGGTTTATTTTTTGCCTTGAAAGGCCGATCCTGAGGAAGGGCGTGGCCCTTACCCCCAGTGATATCAGAGATAATCTCTTTCAAGTCAGGGCCAAACAGCGTTTTCCCCTTGAAAGGAATGTTAAGTAGCTTGTTCTTGGAAGACGCATCAGCCGACCAAGATTTCAACCAAAGCGCTCTGCGCGCCACAATAGCAAACCCAGAATTCTTAGCCGCTAACCTAGCCAATTGCAAAGTGGCGTCGAGGGTGAAAGAATTAGCCAATTTGAGAGCATTGATTCTGTCCATAATCTCCTCATAAGGAGGAGAATCACTATCGACCGCCTTTATCAGCTCATCGAACCAGAAACATGCGGCTGTAGCGACAGGGACAATGCATGAAATTGGTTGTAGAAGGTAACCCTGCTGAACAAACATCTTTTTAAGCAAACCTTCTAATTTTTTATCCATAGGATCTTTGAAAGCACAACTATCCTCTATGGGTATAGTGGTGCGTTTGTTTAAAGTGGAAACCGCTCCCTCGACCTTGGGGACTGTCTGCCATAAGTCCTTTCTGGGGTCGACCATAGGAAACAATTTTTTAAATATGGGGGGAGGGACGAAAGGAATACCTGGCCTCTCCCATTCTTTATTAACAATGTCCGCCACCCGCTTGGGTATAGGAAAAGCTTCTGGGAGCCCCGGCACCTCTAGGAACTTGTCCATTTTACATAGTTTCTCTGGGATGACCAACTTGTCACAATCATCCAGAGTGGATAATACCTCCTTAAGCAGAATGCGGAGATGTTCCAACTTAAATTTAAATGCAATCACATCAGGTTCAGCCTGTTGAGAAATGTTCCCTGAATCAGTAATTTCTCCCTCAGACAAAACCTCCCTGGCCCCATCAGACTGGGTTAGGGGCCCTTCAGAGATATTAATATCAGCGTCGTCATGCTCTTCAGTATCTAAAACAGAGCAGCCGCGCTTACGCTGACAAGTGTTTATTTTGGCTAAAATGTTTTTGACAGAATTATCCATTACAGCCGTTAATTGTTGCATAGTAAGGAGTATTGGCGCGCTAGATGTACTAGGGGCCTCCTGAGTGGGCAAGACTCGTGTAGACGAAGGAGGGAATGATGCAGTACCATGCTTACTCCCCTCACTTGAGGAATCATCTTGGGCATCATTGTCATTATCACATAAATCACATTTATTTAAATGAATAGGAATTCTGGCTTCCCCACATTCAGAACACAGTCTATCTGGTAGTTCAGACATGTTAAACAGGCATAAACTTGATAACAAAGTACAAAAACGTTTTAAAATAAAACCGTTACTGTCACTTTAAATTGTAAACTGAACACACTTTATTACTGCAATTGCGAAAAAACATGAAGGAATTGTTCAAAATTTATCAAATTTTCACCACAGTGTCTTAAAGCCTTAAAAGTATTGCACACCAAATTTGGAAGCTTTAACCCTTAAAATAACGGAACCGGAGCCGTTTTAAACTTTAACCCCTTTACAGTCCCTGGTATCTGCTTTGCTGAGACCCAACCAAGCCCAAAGGGGAATACGATACCAAATGACGCCTTCAGAAAGTCTTTTCTAAGTATCAGAGCTCCTCTCACATGCGACTGCATGCCATGCCTCTCAAAAACAAGTGCGCCACACCGGCGCGAAAATGAGGCTCTGCTTATGCTTTGGGAAAGCCCCTAAGGAATAAGGTGTCTAATACAGTGCCTGCCGATATTATTATATCAAAATACCCAGATAAAATGATTCCTCAAGGCTAAATATGTGTTAATAATGAATCGATTTAGCCCAGAAAAAGTCTACAGTCTTAATAAGCCCTTGTGAAGCCCTTATTTACGATCGTAATAAACATGGCTTACCGGATCCCATAGGGAAAATGACAGCTTCCAGCATTACATCGTCTTGTTAGAATGTGTCATACCTCAAGCAGCAAGAGACTGCACACTGTTCCCCCAACTGAAGTTAATTGCTCTCAACAGTCCTGTGTGGAACAGCCATGGATTTTAGTTACGGTTGCTAAAATCATTTTCCTCATACAAACAGAAATCTTCATCTCTTTTCTGTTTCTGAGTAAATAGTACATACCAGCACTATTTCAAAATAACAAACTCTTGATTGAATAATAAAAACTACAGTTAAACACTAAAAAACTCTAAGCCATCTCCGTGGAGATGTTGCCTGTACAACGGCAAAGAGAATGACTGGGGTAGGCGGAGCCTAGGAGGGATCATGTGACCAGCTTTGCTGGGCTCTTTGCCATTTCCTGTTGGGGAAGAGAATATCCCACAAGTAAGGATGACGCCGTGGACCGGACACACCTATGTTGGAGAAATGGAAAGTAGAGTCGATTTAGAAGACATATCAGCATTCCAAGTTTTAAGCCATAAAGCTCTTCTAGCTAAAATAGCTAGAGACATAAACCTGACATCAACTCTGATAATATCAAAAATGGCATCACAGATAAAATTATTAGCATGTTGAAGAAGAATAATAATATTATGAGAATCATGATCTGTTACTTGTTGTGCTAAAGTTTCCAACCAAAAAGTTGAAGCTGCAGCAACATCAGCCAATGATATAGCAGGTCTAAGAAGATTACCTGAACACAGATAAGCTTTTCTTAGAAAGGATTCAATTTTCCTATCTAAAGGATCCTTAAAGGAAGTACCATCTGACGTAGGAATAGTAGTACGTTTAGCAAGGGTAGAAATAGCCCCATCAACTTTAGGGATTTTGTCCCAAAATTCTAATCTGTCAGACGGCACAGGATATAATTGCTTAAAACGTTTAGAAGGAGTAAATGAATTACCCAAATTATTCCATTCTCTGGAAATTACTTCAGAAATAGCACCAGGAACAGGAAAAACTTCTGGAATAACCACAGGAGATTTAAAGACCTTATCTAAACGTTTAGATTTAATATCAAGAGGACCAGAATCCTCAATTTCTAAAGCAATTAGTACTTCTTTAAGTAAAGAACGAATAAATTCCATTTTAAATAAATATGAAGATTTATCAGCATCAACCTCTGAGACAGAATCCTCTGAACCATTCATTAGAATCAGAATGATGATGATGTTCATTTAAAAATTCATCTGTATAAAGAGAAGTTTTAAAAGATTTTTTATGTTTACTAGAAGGAGGAATAACAGACATAGCCTTCTTGATGGATTCAGAAACAAAATCTCTTATGTTATCAGGAACATTCTGAACATTAGATGTTGATGGAACTGCAACAGGTAATGGTACATTACTAAAGGAAATATTATCTGCATTAACAAGTTTGTCATGACAATTAATACAAACAACAGCTGGAGGAATAGCTACCAAAAGTTTACAGCAGATACACTTAGCTTTGGTAGTTCCAGCACCAGACAGCGATTTTCCTGAAGTATCTTCTGACTCAGATGCAACGTGAGACATCTTGCAATATGTAAGAGAAAAAACAACATATAAAGCAAAATTGATCAAATTCCTTAAATGACAGTTTCAGGAATGGGAAAAAATGCCAAAGATCAAGCTTCTAGCAACCAGAAGCAAAGAAAAATGAGACTTAAATAATGTGGAGACAAAAGCGACGCCCATATTTTTTTAGCGCCAAATAAGACGCCCACATTATTTGGCGCCTAAATGCTTTTGGCGCCAAAAATGACGCCACGTCCGGAACGCCGACATTTTTGGCGCAAAAGAACGTCAAAAATGACGCAACTTCCGGCGACACGTATGACGCCGGAAACAGAAAAGATTTTTTGCGCCAAAAAAGTCAGTGCCAAAAATGACGCAATAAAATGAAGCATTTTCAGCCCCCGCGAGCCTAACAGCCCACAGGGAAAAAAGTCAAATTTTTAAGGTAAGAAAAATAATTGATTCAAGTGCATTATCCCAAATATGAAACTGACTGTCTGAAAATAAGGAATGTTGAACATCCTGAGTCAAGGCAAATAAATGTTTGAATACATATATTTAGAACTTTATAAACAAAGTGCCCAACCATAGCTTAGAGTGTCACAGAAAATAAGACTTACTTACCCCAGGACACTCATCTACATGTTTGTAGAAAGCCAAACCAGTACTGAAACAAAAATCAGCAGAGGTAATGGTATATATATAAGAGTATATCGTCGATCTGAAAAGGGAGGTAAGAGATGAATCTCTACGACCGATAACAGAGAACCTATGAAATAGACCCCGTAGAAGGAGATCACTGCATTCAAAATAGGCAATACTCTCCTCACATCCCTCTGACATTCACTGCACGCTGAGAGGAAAACCGGGCTCCAACCTGCTGCGGAGCGCATATCAATGTAGAATCTAGCACAAACTTACTTCACCACCTCCATAGGAGGCAAAGTTTGTAAAAACTGATTTGTGGGTGTGGTGAGGGGTGTATTTGTAGGCATTTTGAGGTTTGGGAAACTTTGCCCCTCCTGGTAGGAATGTATATCCCATACGTCACTAGCTCATGGACTCTTGCTAATTACATGAAAGAAATATAAATAAAATGCCTAAATAAGTCTCCAAATATTCGGGTTCCCATAGCACCCAAAGAAAAGTAAATTAAATGAATAAAAAAAATGTAATTTGAATGATCAAAAACCTCTATGAATATGGTGAGGAACATTTGCAGATTATGCATATCAAATCTGAAGGATAGAATACAAATACAATTGTTTGGGGCATAACAATGAGAGGTCTTATAAATGAAATTATACCTACACAAGAGAGTCCCCTTTGTGGCTTTATCTGCTCCTGTTTAATGTAAAATATACGCTTTCCTGAAGTATACCAAAAAATCTAGTAAGTATTAAGAACTTGAAAATATTTGGCCCAGCACCTGTTTTCACATATACCCTCCTAAAAAAAGTGGGGATCCGGTCATTGTGTTTTGTTTATAGACCCTTATTTAAAGGGACAGTTGGTGTCAGTAAGTACTAGTAGGGTGACACAATATCTATGTTGGGGTGAGGGGGGAAAGGGATGTATATAAATCACTAAAATAGGCATCTTTTAGTTTAGCATCTTTTAGTTTATGTCCTTTGTAGTAATTCCATGTTACTAGTGGTTAAGGATATTTCTGTGTGTTCTCGAGTCCGTACCCAGTTGGAACATGCAATAGAAACTGGGTAACGTCTAAAGCTTATTTTAAGGATGGGTAAATATTAATGATGTGAGAAACAAGCAATCACTGGGAACGGAGGTGATGTGATCATGGATGGCATCCCCCTTGCTTTAGGTTCTTTCAGGCAGAGGAAGAGTTTGCTTAACTATAGATTTCTCTATCACCCACTATCAGAATAAAACAGCTGATCAGCTACCTTGTGCTGCATGAGGGCTGGGCCGAGTTTAACACGTTTAACACGTATAAGTCTGGCACAAAGTTCAGTGTTTCAAGCCTGAGCCAGTTAAAGTGAAAGGCACTCTTAGAGCTAAGGTTTTAATGTTTTCCTTCTAGGCTTTATTTTAGACAAAGCACCGTTTTAGTAGCCCTCAGATCAATGATAAAAATGTGTGATGAAGGTAATAGTCTGCTATCAATCCTGCAAAAACGTTAAGTCAGTAATTAAAAATGAAATCCATCTCACTGTCTCATACTTTCTGGTAGGTCAAAGAGCACAAAAAACTAGTTCATCAAACTGTAGGCTTAAGAGTGCTGTCTCTCAGAGATAAGGAGCCCATCAAATCTGAGGCTTGGGGTTTGCTGTGTAAAGACTTGGAGTCCTTATCCAGTCCTGACCCTGTTCTTCATTTCAGTTTGCACATCCAAAAGAGAACACTGAACTGCTGAACATAGACATCTATTATTTGCAGAAAATGAAAGGAATTGCCATTTATATTTCTTGTGACAACATTCTAATCCTAACTAAATATGTGATCTATGGGCTTCTGAGACTTAAGTTTGCAGGAAAGCAATTCTATTACACAAAAAAAGAATAAAAATCAGACCAAGAAAACTACACATGAATGCCCCAAAACGTCACAAGGATGCAATAAATAAGGATTATCACCTTTATTTAAATCCAGAGAGTGCAGTCTCTTCTATGTGTTATATATATATATATATATATATATATATATATATATAAAAACCATTATCAGGTGCACTCTCACAAACAATATCACAACACCAGGGTGCCAGAATAAATTTCAAATAGCAAAGAAGAGACTGCACTCTCCGGATTTAAATAAAGGTGATAATCCTTATTTATTGCATCTGCCTGACGTTTCAGGGGTGAATGCCCCAAAACGTCACAAGGATATATATCGCTTTCAGGCTACACTTTTGATTTTTAGAAGGGGAAAAAAAAAAAAAAAAACGCTGAAAAATTAAAAATAATATTTTTTAAAAAGTAAATAAAAAAATTAACAAAAAACAGATGCATCAAAATAAATCCTCGTGGTAAGCAGGTTTCCAGAATAAAATCAACAGTACATCATAGGAGGTCTCAAAAAGTATTTCCATAACTGAATTTGACGGTAAAAAAAAAGAATTAATTAGCGTAGCCTAAAAGCTGTGCTACAGGAAGTGACAGAGGCAAAACTAACAGAAACATAACACTTGGAAGAAACATTTGGCTACTTTACACTTATTGTGTTCACAAATAAAACCAAACTATGTAGCCAGACAATTATAAGACACTAAATCTGCTATGAAAAAAGAAAACAAACAAACAAACAAAAAATCAGGGAAAAGTAATTACACTATAAAATGTTATTTGCATTACAAGTTGTAATAAATCTGTGGTGTTCTCTAAAACATTTGACAATAATACCACATCAATACAAGGCTCCGATGAAGGGATTTTTCCAAGCTGTAAATGTGTTCATGAATTTCAGAGAGGGAACCAAAAAATAAACTAGTTCCTTGTGCTTGACATTAACCAAAGTCTTTCAAAATGGCATGAACTGAATTGAATGCACGTTGCTCTTGAAAAAATAAAAGGCCTCTGTATGAAGTTTCAGGGTAAGTGATGACTGATTGAAAACAGAAAACAACAGTGCTGCTTACCTCAAACTCGGCATGTTTATGTACATCCTCTGCTCTCTGTCTGTTTAAAATAAATTCTGCCTCATTCGCAACACGCACTATGTGGTCTTTCATAGCATGACACAACAACCTGAAAAAGGAAAAAGATCATTTCAAAATGGAAGACGCAATGCCATTCTATTCCTCTTTTATAAATGACATAACTTATCTTCCCTATGATTAATAGTCAAACACGTGGTTGTGTTACTTTTAAATGTAATAATAATAATAGAAATAGAAATGCAATAGGAAATTACAAGCATTGGATATCAGGATTCAAATTCTGTAAACACACATATGTGTGTATATCTGTGTGTGTGTGTATATATATATATATATATATATATAATGTGTGTGTATGTATGTATATATATATATATATATATATATATATATATATATATATATATATATATATAAATAAATATATTTTTGATATAATATTGTGGAACAGTATTAGAAAAAAAAATGATATATAAAATTCCCCTACAAATTTTTTAATACAGATAAAAAAATGAGAGGTCAACCAATAAAAAAATGTAAATAATAATTATCATAATAATAAAAAATGCTGTGGTTGCCAATTTACCAGATAATGTCCTGGCAGTTTATAGGGTAACTCAGGTAACCAGCAATTGCTGGGTTTTATAAAGTGGAACTGGAAAATGTTTGAAGTATTTTTTTTTCTGATGTCTTTTGGCTCAAATGGAGGGATTCACTCATCATTGTATAGACATAATATGCAATTTTACATCTCATTAACCTCGCTTTGTTTTAATTATAACAATCCTTTTTTGAAATATTTTAAACAGCCTAGTTTATAATTTCAGGCTGTCCTTGGGAACACTTTAATTTAACTGCCCATTCATCAACTGTTTATGTCCCGTTAATTGTTGACAACTGAACAATTACATCCCCCAGCTATGATTGATGAACTGCATTCATAAGTCTAGTAGCGGAGTAGAATAAATATTTAGAACAGTTTTCCCTTTTCAAATTTCTATCTGGATCTTCAGTTTTGAGAAGAGTGCAGTCGGTAAATGTTAGGTAGCAACAGACCACTAAACCACAATCCTATAACAATGTCATTGCTAATCCCAGGACTGACAAAAACAATCCTGCAGTATTTGTGAGTTCCAAATTGATATCTTCAGAACAGAAAGTAGCCACAATATATAGAGGACTGGAACGGTGATATTTACCAGCCTTTAGAGATTTAATCGTTACATCATTATTATATAATTAAACATTTCCTAAATAATCCATATTATTTCTAGAAACTAAGTAAATTAAACAATACTCTAAATCTGAATTATACTGCATATTTACAGATGGGTAAATTACATCTAAAATATGTAAATAAATATACGATTCAACACAGATATTTTTTTTATTCCAGCAAACAAAAGAGGTTAATCTAGACGGGGTACAATGCTAATGATTTAACATAATAGAATTACTTCAGATTATTAAGCAACTGAAGGTTTAATGTAACACACATTAAGTCTTATAGTTTGCCAAAACTTTTAAGTGATTAACCATAAATCAGCAGGCAGTAAACATAACAAATGAATATAGAAGAGATGGTGAGACATTCATGGCTGTAGAAAGCGATTAAATAATATGGAAATCTGTTTTGTTTGTGTTAACAATGATCCTGTTCACATTGTGTTTTGCTAAAGCTAAATGTCAGTTTAATGTTCGGTACATGAAGTAGCACCCTGGACAGCACCAATCCTTTCAGCTAATATTCTTTTACATGGATTGGTTATTACTCAGAAGTGTAAATGCTGCAAATGGGATCATACATCCCAAAACAGATGGAGTGGCAGATGGATTTACAGCTTGTATCCACAGTATGAAGCAGTCTTGCAGGACTAAAATGGTGGCCAAATCTAGATTAAACCCTGTAAACCTTTAATGCTTCCTTATATGGCAAGTGTAGATCAACAATTAAGGACAATCCTACTACACAATAAAATAAAAACTCTTTTACAAACAGACAATAATTTTGCTATCCAGAAACAAAAATAAATAAGACGCTGCTTTGTGTTTGTGATATAAACTGGTGATAATGCAATCTGCAGGAATAATTACCTTCCCTCATTGATGAGCTCAATAAATGCAAGTCCAGCATTCTTTTGGATGGAATTTTGCCATTCCTAGAAGAAAATATTTACATCATGTTAAAAAGTGCTAGTATACCTCACTGATGATGTTATTTTTGCAATGTTACAATTTATATTAAACTAGTTGAATTATCATCTAAAACAGTTTGTTATATATTCACATCTTAAAATACAAAAGAAAAAAACCTCATATTTTATGTGTTAAAAAAAAATAAAAATAAATAAATATATATATATATATATATATACATACACACACACTGTATGTATATATATATATATATATACACACACACACGCACTGTATGTATATATATATATATATATATATATATACACACATAGATACATACATATATACAGTATATAGCAAGGAAGCAAAGTGAAGCACTCACTGGACTTTGGACATCATTGTGAAATATTTTATTAGTGACGTTTCGGGACCTCAAACGTCCCTTCCTCTGACAACCAGAGTGTACAAATGAACAAACTTATAAAGGCCCGTGGGCCCCTCCCCCCATTCCGGTCACCAGTCACTGTAGACCGTGTGCAAACATTAGGGAGCTAAACCATATAGGTAGCCCAAATGTGAATTAAATCTAACATAATGCTATACAACAAAAAGTAGCCATATTTAACAAAATTGCATGTGTGTCTGCCAAATCGTGTATAGTTATCCCGAAGGTGAAGCCGTTACCACACAACAGCTTCACCTTCGGGCTATGACAGGGAGGTTGATCAGATTGCGGGGCGTCGTGTATAGGGCTAACACGAGTGAGCAACAGAGGCGGGGGGATTCTTTCTCTTGTATGCGAAACTGGCCAGATTACCCACTGCAAGGCATACGTGTCTATATGAGCGATGAATAATGTGATTGCAGGGACAAACAGGAACTGGGAGGGTTCTTCCGGAGTGTTTACTTCAGTTGTTATGACTACTCAATACCCATGATGTGGGTGTAGATGGGAGTTGTCCAATGGTATTACCTGCAGGGTGGATTGTTCCATTTACATGTAGTCCTGGAGCAAAGACTGACTGGGGGAGCAGGATTACGGTGGGATCACTGATCACATTTTGTAGGAAGAGGCACTTTTTTGAAAGATCACTATACACGATTTGGCAGACACATATGCCATTTTGTTAAATATGGCTACTTTTTGTTGTATAGCATTATGTTAGATTTAATTCACATGTGGGCTACCTATATGGTTTAGCCCCCTAATGTTTGTACATTTCTACATTCTGGTTGTCAGAAGAAGGGACGTTTGAGGTCCTGAAACGTCACTAATAAAATATTTCATACTGATATCCAAAGTCAAGTGAGTGCTTCACTTTGTTTCCTTGCTGCATACTCCTCAAGAGCACCCTGGCAGTTGCAGGACGGTGGTGAGAGTGCATATACCTTTTGAACTGTTGCTTTTATATATATATATATATATACTTACTTACTGATATAAAACCATAAAAATACCAAAAGATAATTTTCATATATATGTTATTCCTAATGTATATTTCAGCTGGACCTATTATCTAAAGAGAAACATTTTTCTAGAGTAACAAAATGTTTAATCTATGAAGATTGACAAATTTAGAGGATAACATTTAAATCAAAGTTTTCTACATAAAGGTTTCACACTTTTAGAATAACTTTTCAGATTATTTTTCCAGTTATATCAGAAATTGTAGTTATATACTTTTAGAAATACATAGATAGATCATTGCAATTAATGGAATTATTGGGAGGTGAACTAATTACAATTTAATATGTACATATTTGATCAACTTTTCAGCTGTACTTTATTGGAGAAAAACATAATTTATGCTTACCTGATAAATTTCAGGTAATCATCAATTACTAGTGGGAATATCACTCCTGGCCAGCAGGGGGAGGCAAAGAGCACCACAGCAAAGCTGCTATATATGTCACTTCCCTTACCCATAACCTCCAGTCATTCAGCCAAAGGGAAAATAGAAAAAGATGATAACACAAAGGTGTAGAGGTGCCTGAGGTTTTAGTTAAAAAATAACTGTCTTAAAATAAAGGGTGGGCCGTGGACACACCATATCCGGAAATAAATACATTTATCAGGTAAGCATAAATTATGTTTTCTTTCCTAAGATATGGTGAGTCCACGGAATCATCAATTACTAGTGAGAACCAATACCCAAGCTAAAGGACACAGATGATTAGGGAGGGACAAGACAGGTAACCTAAACAGAAGGCACCACTGCATGAAGAACCTTTCTCCCAAAAGAAGCCTCAGCCGAGACAAAAATATCAAATTCGGAAAAAGTATGCAGAGAGGACCACGTTGCAGCCTTGCAAATCGGTTCTACAGAATCTTCCTTCTTGAAAGTCCAAGAAGAAGGGACAGCCATAGTGAAATGAGCTGAAATTCTCTCAGAGGGGCTGCTGTCCAGTTGTCTCATAAACCAAACACATTATACTACTCAACCAAAGAGAAAAAAGTATCTGAATCTCTCTGACCATTATGTTTCCCAGAGAAACAAACAGCAAACTGGCGACAATCCTTAGTCGTCTGTAGATAGAAAATAAAAGCATGCACAACATCAAAGTTGTGCAACAAATGTTCCTTATGAGAAGAAAGATAAGAACACAGAGAAGGAACAATAATTTTCTGATTAATATATCTATCCGAAACCACTTAGGAAGAAATCCTAACTAGTACGAATAACCGCCTTAACTGCATGAAAGATGAGATAAGGCGAATCACAATGCAAAACTGAGAGCTCCGAGACTCTACAAGCAGAAAAATAGCAATGAGAAACAAAACCTTCCAAAATAACAACTTAATATCTATGGAAAGTAAAGGCTCAAACAGAGCCTTCTGCAAAACTTTAAGAACAAGGGCAAAACCCTAAGGGGGAGCAAGCGACTTAAAATACAGGCCTGATGTAGACCAGTGTCTGACAAAAATATTGCACATCTGGCACGTCCACCAGACAATGCAGAAAACTGACCCTTCAGGGTATTGACTGACAAACCCTTCTCCAGACCACCCTGGAGAAAGGATAAAAAATTCAGAACCCCCCCCCCCCCCTTAGACAAAACTAAGCGTCCAATCTTCAAGCAGTCAGTTTCAGAGATTTAGATGAAGGAAAAGACCAAGAATCAAAAGTCCTTCCTCAGAGGTAGTCTCCAAGGTGGAGAGACAACATTTCCACTAGGTATGCATACCAGATCCTGCGAGGCCACGCAGGGGCTAATAAAATCACCGCCACTCTCATCTGAAAGTACGAGTAATGACTTGTGGAAAGAGAATACACAGAGGAAAAAGGTATGCAAGACTGAAATCCAAGAAAAACGTCAGAACATCTATCAGGACGGTCTGCGGATCACATGACCATAAACCATACCTTCGAAACTTGGAGTTCTGTAGAAATGCCTACAGAAGCTAACTCCTGAAACCCCCCATGTGAGGATCTACCTAGAGAACACATCCGGATGGAAATGCTCACTCCCCGGAATTAATTATCAGTCTGTTTAGAAGTCCAACTCCCAATTGTCCACCCCTGGAAAGTGGATGACCGACAGCAAATGTGAGCTTCCTCCCACTGTACAATCCAAGTCACCTCCTACATGGCTAAGGGTCACCCCCCTAATGGTTGATATAAACCCTAGAGGTGATATTGTCCGACTGGAACCAAGCTAGGGACGACTGAGGTGAAGTCATCAGAGCATTGCAAACTGCTCTCAACTCCAAGATGTTTAAAGAGGAGAGCAGACACTTCCGAGTCCATAATCCTTAAAGACCCAGACAGCTTACCAGCCCAGCAGGTTGGCATCCGTGTACACATTGAAGAAAGTCTCTTGTCATCTGATCTAAATCTATCCTTTAAGACAGATCCGAAAGTTCTCCATGTCATGGAAAACAGCAAAACGAATGATGTCCATGGAATACCATCAGACCAATTCTCTCCATACACAGGGTCACAGAAAAGTGAAGAAAAATCAACTGCAGCTAAATCCAAACTCCCAACCTCCACCGGCCACTAAAACTTACTGTTGGCCGGACAGAAGACTGCAGAGTGGGGAAAAAGAATAAATCCTTGATTTTCTGACCTCTGAAAGACATCTCCTAGATAAAGAATTAAATAAAAATCCAAGCATACTGCACTTGGTGTTCCCAGTCGGTCTCCCATCCAGGTACTGACCAGACCTGACCCTGCATAACTTCCGAGATCAAACTAAATTGGGTGCATTCAGGGTATTGTGGCGGTAGTCCCAAATAAATTACCCTTGTGGATAGAACAAGGGAACTCTTCTCCAGATTCTTTTCCCATCCCCGGAAAAGAAGATTGGACAAGATCTCTTAAAAGAGAGTTAGCTCGAAGTCAGGATGATACCTGAACTATATATTGTCCAGAAAAGCACACTTGCAATATCCCAAGACCTAAAGGTCTGACTGGGATGGTGCAAACTAAGAAACCAAGAGAAGTTTCCGATTAAGGAAACAATAAATCTCTCAGGTCTAAGTTCGTTATGAACAAGCCCACTAGAACCAAAGGAGAAAGGATACTACTTTGAAGGACAGAATCTGAAATATATGAGGTAAATACCTATATCCCGTTCCCAAACTGGGGCTGGAACTGTCACTCCCAGAGATGAACACCCTGAATCCAGTTTAAGGAATGCCTCTCATCCTACTTGGATTGCAGATACTCTAGAAAGAGAAACCTGCCCCTGGGAGGAAAACTTAGATTGGACTTGAAAAGGCATGGCCCAAACAAAGTTTCATTCGTAAAAGGAGACACTAGAAGCGTGTATTTGGAGGAAACAGAAAGAATTGAATCTGCAACTGCAGAACTATAAAGCCTAGGCTGTATCACTAAACCACAGGTAGGCTTCTCAGCTGACCATAAATTTCAGCCACAATGCCTGGGGGCTAGTACAGCAAGTCTAATAAGACAAGACATTGCTCTAAATCAGCGGTTCCCAACCTGTGGTACGTGTACCCCTGGGGGTACTTGGCAGACCAGTTGGGGGTACTCAAAATTATTGTTGGCAACGGTGGAAGATCCGGGGGGAGGGACGGGGGGCACTCTCAATGGGTCATCAACTAATAACCATCGTGGAACTGTGGAAGGAAGGAGCATTCAGCCGGAAAGTGACAAGTGAAGTCCTGGCCTGGCATATAGGCAGATGGGAGCCCCTGCACCTGAAATATGTGGACCGGGTGTGGATGACTCCGGTCCACATATTAATGATCACCCTGTCACCAGACAGCTTAGCCTCCTGCTTCACCCACCCCCGTGCACAAAATGTTGACTGCGAGTGCGCAGTTAGAAACAGCACTGCAGCAGCATAGCTGCATAAACACGTGTGGTAGAGCTGTCGAGGTTGCGAGTCACACAGGCGAGGTGGGTCTGCATTGCTAAATAAGTTATAGTCAGTGTTGGTAAGTAAAGTACTAATGCTAGTGCTTGCTTGAGTCAGATTGCTTCACTTCCAACTAAAAACGTCCATAGTGGCTGGGTGGTTTATATCGATCTGATCTCACAAATTAAAATATTTATTTTTCCGATCATTACGCTTTGACTCCCCCCCCCCAGGGCCGTGTTTAGGGGCAACCAGGCAGCTGCCAGGGGCGCCAGCCACACAGCAGGGCTCCTTCTGAGAATGAGATCTGAGCTTTAATCCTGTTGATACACGTACAGTCGTATGCCATTCAGATATAGCTTACCTCCCCTATAAAAAAGTGCTTCCTTTATTTTGAGGGATGGGTGTAGGTAACGAAGAGAGGGGGTACTCATAAATGAAAAGCCTAATCAAGGGGTACGGGAGAGAAAAAAGGTTGGGAACCGCTGCTCTAAATGAACAATTAAACCTCCAGCGTCTTACCTATGTAACAAATAAAACTAGATTATCTAAGCAGAGATCTAAGTTCTCTGATTAAAAGTAGAAAGTTCCCTTCTACTTAAGACATTGTGCATTTTAAGAGAGATAGCGACAGGAAATCCTAAAAAGGACGTGAGACAGGGAGAAATATCCCCAGATTCTCTATAACAATTCATGTGAACATCTCACAGCATGTCTAGAACCCTTCTAGAGAGGAAAGAAAAATATAGAACTGATAAAGTTCACAAAACTCCAAAGGAAATACAACGATAGGGCTCGGTATCATCCAGTCAGCCAAGATCTCCTGACAATATAAGAGGCTCTGAAGCAAACAACTGAAAGATACCACTTCAGTAACAGATGAAGGAATTATACTGTCCAGATCTGAGATTTCAGCCTCAGAAACTACCGGCGAATCCTCATTAACTCTGAACACAAGACAAACCTGCGTAGCAGCATGTGGAGCATACACCCTCTTATCTGAGACTTAAAATGTCCTCTTGCCTTTCCCCTGAAGTAAAAGAAAACAGACAAAGCCACAGATACCACAGTGGATACCTGAGCTTTCAACTTCTGTAAGCAAATACACTCGCATTTGCGAAATAAGAGGTACAGAAAAAATAAATGTTTAAACCAATTCTTAGTTAAGCAAGCCTTCCACACAACTTCAGCATCAGAAGAAGGAATTATACTGCCTGAAGATTTCACCCTCAGATGCACCAAAGACACACTTCAGGATCAGAAACCTTACTTACTGTTTCTTTAAATTTAATTTTGCGTTTTCCCTGCAGCATGGGAAAAGCAGACAGCGGCTCAGATACCGCAGAAGATACCTGGGCAGTAATATCTTGCAAAATAACTCCAGACGGAGCATGAGAGGAAACGCAGGGCACTGCATGTGCAGATGAATAGGATTGGGACGCTTGAGGAGGAAGATGTGGCACATCTGAAACAGGGGGCTCCTGAACAGCATCCGCCTTAGACTTTTTGACCCTGAGCCATCATTAGCTATTTCTATAAGTTCTTTCAATACATGAACAAAAAGGTACTGGGGGTTCCACCTGGCCATCAAAACATAAGCTACAGGTAACATCAGACACAGCCTCCTGATCCATAATACAAAAAGAAGCAAACTTTTTACAAAGGATATCATACAGAATAAAAAAAAACATGTCCTTAAATAAATGTTTAAATTTACCAAATCAAGAAAATGTACCCCAGGCAACACTCTAAACCTCAGCAGAATTACTGAGGTGCCTTACCTGTCCTGCAACCCGCAGCAAACTGAGGAAAAAAACAATCCCATTTACAATCCGGATTTCCAGAGAAGCAAAAACAGCAAGAAGCCTTCTAAACAGCAGATCCATCTGAAATATGGGCACCTCACTCTTACAGGAAGTGAAAAAAAAAAAACGCCAAAAAACCTCTGAGATCACAGAATCAGAACCTCCCTAAAATGGGCGGTCCTACAGCTGACCAAAAAGCCATTTTTTTAAACTTTCTTGAAAAACAGGCTTAAAAAACAAACAATAAAAAACCCCAAAAAAGTACATAATCTGTTACTAAAAACAGATCTTCACTGAGCCATTAATAAAATAAATAACTTCTCACACTAATAGTGCCTGCAAAAACTGCCATAAAAACATGCACCCTGAAAGCATCAACAAAGGAATTTGAAAATAATTGTACATTAAACAAACAAATCATAACCACCATAAAAAGGGTGGGCCTCATGGACTCTTGCTAATATGAAAGAAATTAATTTATCAGGTAAGTTATTACATAAATTATGTTTTCTTTCATGTAATTGGCAAGAGTCCATGAGCTAGTGACGTATGGGATAGCAATACCCAAGATGTGGAACTCAACGCAAGAGTCACTATAGACGGAGGGATAAAATAAAAACAGCCATTTGTTCGCTGAAAATAATAAATTTACAACCCAAAATATAAGTTTATTCTCATAAATGAAAAGAAAAACTTAAAACATAAGCAGAAGAATCAAAATGAAACAGCTGCCTGAAGAACTTTTCTACCAAAAACTGCTTCCGAAGAAGCAAATACATCAAAACAGTAGAATTTAGTAAATGTATGCAAAGAAGACCAAGTTGGTGCTTTGCAAATCTGATCAACTGAAGCTTCATTCTTAAAAGCCCGCAAAGTGGAGACTGATCTAGTAGAATGAGCTGTAATTCTCTGAGGCGGGGCTTGACCCGACTCCAAATAAGCTTGATGAATCAAAAGCTTTAACCACAAAGCCAAGGAAACAGCAGAAGCCTTCTGACCTTTCCTAGAATTAGAAAAGATAACAAATAGACTAGAAGTCTTCCTGAAATCTTTAGTAGCTTCAACATAATATTTAAAAGCTCTTACCACATCCAAAGAATGTAAGGATCTCTCCAAAGAATTCTTAGGATTAGGACACAAGGAAGGGACAACAATTTCTCTATTAATGTTGTTAGAATTCACAACCTTAGGTAAGAATTTAAATGAAGTCCGCAAAACCGCCTTATCCTGATGAAAAACCAGAAAAGGAGATTCATAAGAAAGAGCAGAAAATTCAGAAACTCTTCTAGCAGAAGAGATGGCCAAAAGGAACAACACTTTCCAAGAAAGTAGTTTAATGTCCAAAGAATGCATAGGCTCAAAAGGAGGAGCCTGTAAGGCCTTCAAAACCAAATTAAGACTCCAAGGAGGAGAGATTGATTTAATGACAGGCTTGATACAAACCAAAGCCTGTACAAAACAGTGAATATCAGGAAGCTTAGCAATCTTTCTGTAAAATAAAACAGAAAGAGCAGAGATTTGTCCCTTCAAGGAACTTGCAGACAAACCTTTATCCAAACCATCCTGAAGAAACTGTAAAAATCTAGGAATTCTGAAAGAATGCCAAGAGAATTTATGAGAAGAACACCATGAAATATAAGTCTTACAAACTCGATAATAAATCTTTCTAGAAACAGATTTTTGAGCCTGTAACATAGTATTAATCACTGAGTCAGAGAAACCTCTACGACTAAGCACTAGGCGTTCAATTTCCATACCTTCAAATTTAATGATTTGAGATCCTGATGGAAAAATGGACCTTGAGACAGAAGGTCCGGCCTTAATGGAAGTGGCCAAGGTTGGCAACTGGACTTGCGAACAAGATCCGCATACCAAAACCTGTGAGGCCATGCTGGAGCCACCAGCAACACAAACGATTGCTCCATGATGATTTTGGAGATCACTCTTGGAAAAAGAACTAGAGGCAGGAAAATATAAGCAGGTTGATAACACCACGTGTCAACGCATCCACTGCTTCCGCCTGAGGATCTCTGGACCTGAACAGGTACCTGGGAAGTTTCTTGTTTAGATGAGAAACCATCAGATCTATTTCTGGAAGATCCCACATCTGAACAACCTGAGAAAACACATCTGGATGGAGGGACCACTCCCCCGGATGTAAAGTCTGACGGCTGAGATAATCCGCCTCCCAATTGTCTATACCTGGGATATGAACCGCAGAAATTAGACAGGAGCTGGATTCCGCCCAAGCAAATATCCAAGATACTTCGTTTATAGCTTGGGGACTGTAAGTCCCACCCTGATGATTGACATATGCCACAGTTGTGATATTGTCTGTCTGAAAACAAATGAACGGTTCTCTCTTCAACAGAGGCCAAATCTGAGGAGCCCTGAAAATCGTACGGAGTTCCAAAATATTGATTGGTAATCTCGCCTCTTGAGATTTCCAAACCCCTTGTGCTGGCAGAAATCCCCAAACAGCTCCCCAACCTGAAAGACTTGTTGTGATCACAGTCCAGGTTGGACGAACAAAAGAGGCCCTTGAACTATACGATGGTGATCTAACCACCAAGTCAGAGAGAGTCAAACATTGGGATTAAAGGATATTGTGATATCTTTGTATAATCCCTGCACCATTGGTTCAGCATACAAAGCTGAAGAGATATCGTATAAAAACGAGCAAAGGGGATTGTGTCTGATGCTGCAGTCATGAGACCTAAAACTTCCATGCACATAGCTACTGAAGGGAATGACTGAGACTGAAGGTTCCGACAGGCTGCAACCAATTTTAAACGTCTCTTGTCTGTTAGATACAGAGTCATGGACACAATCTATCTGGAAACCTAAAAAGGTGACCCTTGTCTAAAGAATCAAATACATTTTTGGTAAATTGATCCTCCAACCATGTTTTCGAAGAAACAACACTAGTTAATTCATGTGAGATTCTGCAGAACATAAAGACTGAGATAGTACCAATATATCGTCCAAATAAGGAAACACCGCAATACCCCGCTCTCTGATTACAGAGAGTAGGGTACTGAGAACCTTTGAAAAGATTCTTGGAGCTGTCACTAGGCCAAAAGCAAGAGCGACAAATTGGTAATGCTTGTCTAGAAAAGAGAATCTCAGAAACTGATAATGATCTGGATGAATCAGAATATGAAGATATGCATCCTGTAAGTCTATTGTGGACATATAATGTCCTTGCTGAACAAAAGGCAGAATAGTCCTTATAGTCACCATTTTGAAAATTAGTACTCTTACATAACGATTTAAAATTTTCAGATCCAGAACTGGTCTGAATGAATTTTCTTTCTTTGGGACAACAAATAGATTTGAATAAAACCCCAGACCCTGTTCCTGAAACGGAACTGGCATGATTACCCCTGAAAAGTCCAGGTCTGAAACACACTTCATGAAAACCTGAGCCTTTACTGGATTTGCTGAGGTGCGTGAGAAAAAATATCTTCTCACAGGAAGATTTACTCTGAATCCTATTCGATACCCCTGAGAGACAATACTCAGAATCCATTGATTTTGGACAGAATTTGTCCAAACATCCTTGAAAAATCTTAATCTGCCCCCTACCAGCTGAGCTGGAATGAGGCCGCACCTTCATGTGGATTTAGGGGCTGGCTTTGGTTTCTTAAATGGCTTGGATTTATTCCAGTTTGAATGAGGTTTCCAATTGGAAACAGATTCCTTGGGGGAGGGATTAGGTTTCTGTTCCTTATTTTGTCGAAAGGAACAAAAACGGTTAGAAGCTTTAGATTTACCCTTAGGTCTTTTATCATGAGACAAAAAAAAAAACTCCCTTCCCTCCAGTGACAGTTGAAATAATCGAATCCAACTGAGAACCAAATAATTTATTACTTTGGAAAGAAAGATATAGCAATCTGGACTTAGAAGTCATGTCAGCATTGCAATATTTAAGCCACAAAACTCTTCTAGCTAAAATAGCTAAAGACATAGATTTAACCTCAATTTTGATGATATAAAAAATGGCATCACTAATAAAATGATAAGCATGTTGAAGCAAGCGAACAATGCTAGACAAATCAAAATCCAATTCTTGTTGCGCTAAATTTTGCAACCAAAAAGTTGATGCAGCTGCAACATCAGCCAAAGAAATTGCAGGCCTGAGAAGATGACCCGAATACAAATAGGCATTCCTTAGATAAGATTCAAGTTTCCTATCTAAAGGATCTTTAAAGAAGTACTATCTTGCATAGGAATAGTAGTACGTTTAGCAAGAGTAGAGATAGCCCCATCAACATTGGGGATCTTTACCCAAAACTCCAATGTAACTGCTGGCAAAGGATACCATTTTTTAAACCTTAAAGAAAGAATAAAAGAAGTACCAGGCCTATTCCATTCCTTAGAAATCATATCAGAAATAGCAACAGGAACTGGAAAAACCTCTGGAGTAACCACAGGAGGTTTAAAAACAGAATTTAAACGTTTACTAGTTTTAATATCAAGAGAACTAGTTTCCTCAATATCCAATGTAATCAACACTTCTTTTAACAAAGAACAAATATACTCCATTTTAAATAAATAAGTAGATTTGTCAGTGTCAATATTTGAGGAAGGATCTTCTGAATCAGATAGATCCTCATCAGAGGAGGATAATTCAGTATGTTGTCGGTCATTTGAAATTTCATCAACTTTATGAGAAGTTTTAAAAGACCTTTTACGTTTATTAGAAGGCGGGATGGCAGACAAAGCCTTCTGAATAGAATCAGCAATAAATTATTTTAAATTCACAGGTATCTGTTGCACATTAGATGTTGAAGGAACAGCAACAGGCAATGTACTATTACTGATGGACACATTATCTGCATGTAAAAGTTTATCATGACAACTATTACAAACCACAGCTGGAGATATAATCTCCACAAGTTTACAACAAATGCACTTAGCTTTGGTAGAACTGTTATCATGCTTTCCAACAGTGATTTCTGAGACATGGGTTCCAACAGTGATTTCTGAGACAGGGTCAGATTGAGACATCTTGCAAATGTAAGAGAAAAAACAACAAATAAAGCAAAATGATCAATTTCCTTATATGGCAGTTTCAGGAATGGCAAAAAAATGCAAACAGCATAGCCCTCTGATAGAGAAAAAAGGCAAGAGGCATATAGGAATGGGGTTTTAAATAATGAAAATATTTGGCGCCAAGTATGACGCACAACACAGAGAAAACATTTTTGCCGCTAACAACATCCGGAAATGACACACTCGCGTCATTGAAGACGCCGGAAGTGCCAAAAATGACGCAATATACTTTTTGTGCCCTCGCGAGCCTAATTCTGCCCACAAATTTGAAAATGACAGTCAATTGAAAAAAAAAAGACTATACCCCAGGTAAGAAATACATTTTCCTAAAAAATGCATTTCCCAGATATGAAACTGACAGTCTGCAAAAGGAAATATACTGAAAACCTGAATCATGGCAAATATAAGTACAATACATATATTTAGAACTTTATATAAATACATAAAGTGCCAAACCATAGCTGAGAGTTTCTTAAGTAATGAAAACATACTTACCAAAAGACACCCATCAACATATAGCAGATAGCCAAACCAGTACTGAAACAGTTATCAGTAGAGGTAAAGGAATATGAGAGTATATCGTCGATCTGAAAAGGGAAGTAGGAGATGAATCTCTACGACCGATAACAGAGAACCTATGAAATAGATTTCCTGTGAGGAAAATCATTGCATTCAGTAGGTGATACTCCCTTCACATCCCTCTGACATTCACTGTACTCTGAGAGGAATTGGGCTTCAAAATGCTGAGAAGCGCATATCAACGTAGAAATCTTAGCACAAACTTACTTCACCACCTCCATAGGAGGCAAAGTTTGTAAAAACTGAATTGTGGGTGTGGTGAGGGGTGTATTTATAGGCATTTTGAGGTTTGGGAAACTTTGCCCCTCCTGGTAGGATTGTATATCCCATACGTCACTAGCTCATGGACTCTTGCCAATTACATGAAAGAAATATTATTGTGACGCAAACAGTATATTTCAAAAAGCTGCAAGTTAAAAATCAAATCTAATACGTCAACCATCATTTAATATGTTTGTTAGCATTTTCTTGTGCTTTTCTTATGAGGTGACACAAAGCCCTATACTGAATACATTGTGCTTGATAATACCTTATTTTGATAAAGAATAGGTAGTTGGTATGTGGATTCATTTTAAAGGTGAATTAATCTATTACTAAAGCTATTATTCTCACTGAGATGTCAGGATAGTAATGTGTTTGTACAATACCTAGAACATTGTGATCTTTCTGCCTTTTGCCAGTGTCTGCAGAGAAAGATAAGGGGCTTCATGGTGCCATATCGTGAACCATCTATTCAGTGACTCCTGTGTGGAGAATGCTGCTTAAAGGGACACTGAACCCAAATTTTTTCTTTCGTGATTCAGACAGAGCATGCAATTTTAAGCAACTTTCTAATTTACTCCTATTATCAAATTTTCTTGATTCTCTTGGTATCTTTATTTGAAATGCAAGAATCTAAGTTTAGATGCCAGCCCATTTTTGGTGAATAACCTGGGTTATTCTTGCTGATTGGTGGATAAATTCATCCACCAATAAAAAAGTTCTGCCCAGAGTACTGAACCAAAAAAGAAGCTTAGATGCCTTCTTTTTCAAATAAAGATAGCAAGTGAACAAAGAAAAATTGTTAATAGGAGTAAATTAGAAAGTTGCTTAAAATTGCATGCTCTATCTGAATCATGAAAGAAAAAATTTGGGTTCAGTGTCCCTTTAAGGTGTATACTGGAGTGAAAATTATTTTTGTATTATTTGGCTTTGGCAATGTCCCTCATTCACTTGACATTACCAACATTATTACATATAACTACAAGTTAGAATCTATTTTTGCAAGATTTGTATTCACAAAATAGAGGTAGTGCTTAAATGTATCAATAGGATCATCATTTATGGCAAGTTCATTCTTGTTATGTGCTGGTATAGTGTGTTAGTGAGTTTTTGATGTTACAGAATGAAATCATTAAGGGCCATAACTAAATTCTGTGCCAGCAACATAATGTTTAGATTTAAAGAAATGCTTACTTACAATATTGGTCTACTCAGTTGGATCTGAGTGCATTGTATTTGGATATGATTAGTATCAAATGACAATACAGGTAGCCCTCAGTTTACGCCGGGGTTAGGTTCCAGAAGGAATGGTTGTAAATCGAAACCGTTGTAAATTGAAACCCAGTTTATAATGTAAGTCAATGGGAAGTGAGGGAGAGAGGTTCCAGGCCCCTCTCAAAATTGTCATAAGTAACACCTAATACATTATTTTTACTGCTTTGAAATGAAGACTTTAAATGCTAAACAGCATTATAAACCTAATAAAAAATCACACAACACAGACTTCACTTGCATTTTTCAGCAAACAGTTCTTTCTATGCATTCCAATCTGGACTGATTTATAGACAGGAAGATCTTGTTCCTTTGAAATCTGCTCGATAGCTCAGGTCTGGTTAAACTGATTAATTTCAGCTTGCTTGGCTTTGCTGCAACACAGGTGGAAAACTCCACCTACTGGCTATTTTAATAAATGCACTGCTTCTCAATGATTTTCAATAGCAGTCACATGACTGGAAAAAAAAGGTTGTTATTCTGAAACGGTGTAAATTGAACTGTTGTAAAACGAGGGCCACCTGTACCATACAAGTAAGGTGAAGTTTTAATGGTATACATGTAGTAAGTTTTAATAGTATCTTGGTTCATGAGGATGATGTACTGCACATTATTGAAGGGTTGTATTGCTCCAACGGTGTTATATGTCTAATGTCATTGATATGTGGGTCCAATGGTGATTCATTTGGCATGGATGCAAGAATACTACTATAGATGCATCAATTAGCTTACAAAGCAAGCAAACAATTATTTACATGCACAATGTACTGATTAAAACCATTTAAGTATTCCTGTTCCAAAAAGATTCTAAATTTGAACACATCTTTTTCTAGGTACAGACCCCGGAAATAATATCCTAGGTGAGATCTTAAGAGTGGAGGAAAGGACTTTTATTTTATTCTTTATTCCTTTAACACATTTTAGATACTACCTGGGTCCAATTAGATCATTTATTGATCTTATCCAATCTTATAAAGATTATATGAAAAACAAATACAATTTAAAACCTCATTAATGGCCCAATATACTGTATATAATTATATAAATCAATATCTATTTAATAGTCCCAGGTAACAAATTACTACAGCTAGAGGTAAATAGTTATTTAAAAAATGGTTGGAATACTATAAGCACTTTTTAGTTTTAAGCATCTCCACTTATTTTACAGTTATATTGGCCTTTTTGTACGCAAATTTATGTGTTCTAATATAATAGCTAGAGGTAAAAAGTTATTGAAAAAATGGTTGGAACACTATAAGCACTTTTTAGTTTTAAGCATCTCCACTTATTTTACAGTTACAGTATATTGGCTTCTACATTATATATATATATATATATATATATATATATACAGGGAATGCAGAATTATTAGGCAAGTTGTATTTTTGAGGATTAATTTTATTATTGAACAACAACCATGTTCTCAATGAACCCAAAAAAACATAATTTATGTAAGAACTTACCTGATAAATTCATTTCTTTCATATTAGCAAGAGTCCATGAGCTAGTGACGTATGGGATATACATTCCTACCAGGAGGGGCAAAGTTTCCCAAACCTTAAAATGCCTATAAATACACCCCTCACCACACCCACAATTCAGTTTAACGAATAGCCAAGAAGTGGGGTGATAAGAAAAAAGTGCGAAAGCATATAAAATAAGGAATTGGAATAATTGTGCTTTATACAAAATCATAACCACCACAAAAAAAGGGCGGGCCTCATGGACTCTTGCTAATATGAAAGAAATGAATTTATCAGGTAAGTTCTTACATAAATTATGTTTTCTTTCATGTAATTAGCAAGAGTCCATGAGCTAGTGACGTATGGGATAATGACTACCCAAGAAGTGGATCTTTCCACACAAGAGTCACTAGAGAGGGAGGGATAAAATAAAGACAGCCAATTCCTGCTGAAAATAATCCACACCCAAAATAAAGTTTAATGAAAAACATAAGCAGAAGATTCAAACTGAAACCGCTGCCTGAAGTACTTTTCTACCAAAAACTGCTTCAGAAGAAGAAAATACATCAAAATGGTAGAATTTAGTAAAAGTATGCAAAGAGGACCAAGTCGCTGCTTTGCAGATCGGGTCAACCGAAGCTTCATTCCTAAACGCCCAGGAAGTAGAAACTGACCTAGTAGAATGAGCTGTAATTCTCTGAGGCGGAGTTTTACCCGACTCAACATAGGCAAGATGAATTAAAGATTTCAACCAAGATGCCAAAGAAATGGCAGAAGCTTTCTGGCCTTTTCTAGAACCGGAAAAAATAACAAATAGACTAGAAGTCTTACGAAAAGATTTCGTAGCTTCAACATAATATTTCAAAGCTCTAACAACATCCAAAGAATGCAACTATTTCTCCTTAGAATTCTTAGGATTAGGACATAATGAAGGAACCACAAATTCTCTACTAATGTTGTTGGAATTCACAACTTTAGGTAAAAATTCAAAAGAAGTTCGCAACACCGCCTTATCCTGATGAAAAATCAGAAAAGGAGACTCACAAGAAAGAGCAAATAATTCAGAAACTCTTCTGGCAGAAGAGATGGCCAAAAGGAACAAAAAACTTTCCAAGAAAGTAATTTAATATTCAATGAATGCATAGGTTCAAATGGAGGAGCTTGAAGAGCCCCCAGAACCAAATTCAAACTCCAAGGAGGAGAAATTGACTTAATGACAGGCTTTATACGAACCAAAGCTTGTACAAAACAATGAATATCAGGAAGAATAGCAATCTTTCTGTGAAAAAGAACAGAAAGAGCAGAGATTTGACCTTTCAAGGAACTTGCGGACAAACCCTTATCTAAACCATCCTGAAGAATACTGTAATATTCTCGGTATTCTAAAAGAATGCCAAGAAAAATGATGAGAAAGACACCAAGAAATATAAGTCTTCCAGACTCTATAATATATCTCTCTGGATACAGATGTACGAGCCTGTAACATAGTATTAATCACAGAGTCAGAGAAACCTCTTTGACCAAGAATCAAGCGTTCAATCGCCATACCTTTAAATTTAAGGATTTCAGATCCTGATGGAAAAAAAGGACCTTGAGACAAAAGGTCTGGTCTTAACGGAAGAGTCCACGGTTGGCAAGAGGCCATCCGGACAAGATCCGCATACCAAAACCTATAAGGCCATGCCGGAGCTACCAGCAGAACAAACTAGCATTCCTTCAGAATCTTGGAGGTTACTCTTGGAAGAAGAACTAGAGGCGGAAAGATATAAGCAGGATGATACTTCCAAGGAAGTGATAATGCATCCACTGCCTCCGCCTGAGGATCCCGGGATCTGGACAGATACCTGGGAAGTTTCTTGTTTAGATGAGAAGCCATCAGATCTATTTCTGGAAGTTCCTACATTTGAACAATCTGAAGAAATACCTCTGGGTGAAGAGACCATTCGCCCGGATGCAACGTTTGACGACTGAGATAATCCGCTTTCCAATTGTCCATACCTGGGATATGAACCGCAGAGATTAGACAGGAGCTGGATTCCGCCCAAACCAAAATTCGAGATACTTCTTTCATAGCCAGAGGACTGTGAGTCCCTCCTTGATGATTGATGTATGCCACAGTTGTGACATTGTCTATCTGAAAACAAATGAACAACTCTCTCTTCAGAAGAGGCCAAGACTGAAGAGCTCTGAAAATTGCACGGAGTTCCAAAATATTGATCGGAAATCTCACCTCCTGAGATTCCCAAACCCCTTGTGCCGTCAGATACCCCCACACAGCTCCCCAACCTGTAAGACTTGCATCTGTTGAGATTATAGTCCGGGTCGGAAGAACAAAGAAGCCCCCTGAACTAAACGATGGTGATCTGTCCACCATGTCAGAGAGTGTTGTAAAATCGGTTTAAAGATATTAATTGAGATATCTTTGAGTAATCCCTGCACCATTGGTTCAGCATACAGAGCTGAAGAGGTCGCATGTGAAAACGAGCAAAGGAGATCGCATCTGATGCGGCAGTCCTAAGACCCAACATTTCCATGCATAAGGCTACCAAAGGGAATGATTGTGACTGAAGGTTTTGACAAGCTGATATCAATGTTAAACTTCTCTTGTCTGACAAGGACAGAGTCATAGACACTGAATTTATCTAGAAACCTAAAAAGGTTACCCTTGTCTGAGGAATCAATGAACTGATTGGTAAATTGATCCTCCAACCATGAACTTGAAGAAACACCACAAGTCGATTCGTATGAGATTCTTCGAAAATGAGAAGACTGAGCAAATACCAAGATATCGTCCAAATAAGGAAATACCAAAACCCTATTCTCTGATTACAGAAAGAAGGGCACCGAGAACCTTTGAAAAAAATTCTTGGAACTGAGGCTAAGCCAAACGGTAGAGCCACAAAACTGGTAATGCTTGTCTAAAAAGAGAATCTCAGACACTAAAAGTGATCTGGATGAATCGGAATATGCAGATACACATCCTGTAAATCTATTGTAGACATATAATGCCCTTGCTAAACAAAAGGCAGGATAGTCCTACAGTAACCATCTTGAATGTTGGTATCCTAACATAATGATTCAATAATGATAGATCCGGAACTGGTCTGAAGGAATTGACCTTCTTTGGTACAATGAAGAGATAAAATAAGACCCCAGCCCCTGTTCCAGAACTGGAACTGGCATAAATACTCCAGCCAACTCTAGATCTGAAACACATTTCAGAAATGCTGAGCCTTTGCTGTGTTAACTGGGACACGGGAAAGAAAAGAATCTCTTAGCAGGAGGCCTTAACTTGAAGCCAATTCTGTACCTTTCTGAAACAATGTTTCTGAAACCAGAGATTAAGAACGGAATTGATCCAAATTTCTTTGAAGAAAACGTAATCTGCCCCATACCAGCTGAGCTGGAATAAGGGCCGCACCTTCATAGGTACTTAGGAGCTGGCTATAGATTTCTATAAGGCTTGGATATATTCCAAACTGGAAATAGTTTCCAAACTGATACCGCTCCTGAGGATGAAGGATCAGGCTTTTGTTCCTTGTGAGGAAAGGAACGAAAATGATTATTTACCCTGGAAAGAAAGGGAAAGCAAAGTTGACTTAGAAGACATGTCAGCATTCCAAGTTTAATCCATAAAGCTATTCTAGCTAAAATAGCTAGAGACATATACCTGACATCAACTCTAATGATATCAAAAGATGGTATCACCAATAAAATTATTAGCATGTTATAGAATAAAAATAATGCTTTAAAATTATGATCTGTTACTTGTTGCGCTAAAGCTTCTAACCAAAAAGTTGAAGCTGCAGCAACATCCGCTAAAAATATAGCAGGTCTAAGAAGATTACCTGAACATAAGTAAGCTTTTCTTAGAAAGGAATCAATTTTCCTATCTAAAGGATCCTTAAATGAAGTACTATCTGCCGTAGGAATAGTAGTACATTAGCAGGAGTAGAGACAGCCCCATAACCTTAGGGATTTTTGTCCCAAAAAACTCTAATCTGTCAGATGGCACAGGATATAATTTGCTTAAACGTCTAGAAGGAGTAAATAAATTACCCAAATTATTCCATTCCCTGGAAATTACTTCAGAAATAGCATCAGGGAGATAAAACACTTCTGGAATAACTACAGGAGATTTAAAAACCTTATTTAAACGTTTACATTTAGTATCAAGAGGACCAGAATCCTCTATTTCTAATGCAAATAACACTTCTTTAAGTAAAGAACGAATAAATTCCATCTTGAACAAATACAAAGATTTATCAGCATCAACCTCTGAGACAGAAACCTCAGAACCAGAAGAACCATTATCAGTATCAGAATGATGATGTTCATTTAAAAATTCATCTGAAAAAAAGAGAAGTTTTAAAAGACTTTTATGTATACTAGAAGGAAAAATAACAGACATAGCCTTCTTAATGGATTTAAAAAATAAAATCTCTTATGTTATCAGGAACACTCTGAAAATTAGATGTTGACGGAACAGCAACAGGTAATGTAACAGTACTAAAGGAAATTTTATCTGCATTAATAAGTTTGACATGACATGCAATACAAATAACAGCTGGAGAAACAGATACCAAAAGTTTATAGCAGATACACTTAGCTTGGTAGCTCCAGCATTGTGCAGTGATTTTCCTGAAGTATCTTCTGACTCAGTTGCAACGTGGAACATCTTGCAATATGTAAAAGAAAAAAACAACATATAAAGCAAAATTGATCAAATTCCTTAAATGACAGTTTCAGGAATGGGAAAAAATGCCAAATAACAAGCTTCTAGCAACCAGAAGCAATAAAAAATGAGACAAATAATGTGGAGACAAAAGTGACGCCCATATTTTTTCGCGCCAAATAAGACGCCCACATTATTTGGCGCCTAAATGCTTTTTGGCGCCAAAAATGACGCCACATCCGGAACGCCGACATTTTTGGCGCAAAATAACGTCAAAGAATGACGCAACTTCCGGCGACACGTATGACGCCGGAAACGGAAATAGAATTTTTGCGCCAAAAAAGTCTGCGCCAAGAATGACGCAATAAAATGAAGCATTTTCAGCCCCCGCGAGCCTAACAGCCCACAGGGAAAAAGTCAAATTGAAAGGTAAAAAATGTTAAATTAAAATGCATTATCCCAAATATGAAACTGACTGCCTGAAAAATAAGGAAAGTTGAACATTCTGAGTCAAGGCAAATAAATGTTTGAATACATATATTTAGAACTTTAGAAACAAAGTGCCCAACCATAGCTAGGAGTGTCACAGAAAATAAGACTTACTTACCCCAGGACACTCATCTACATATAGCAGATAGCCAAACCAGTACTGAAACGAGAATCAGCAGAGGTAATGGTATATATAAGAGTATATCGTCGATCTGAAAAGGGAGGTAAGAGATGAATCTCTACGACCGATAACAGAGAACCTATGAAATAGACCCCGTAGAAGGAGATCACTGCATTCAAATAGGCAATACTCTCCTCACATCCCTCTGACATTCACTGCACGCTGAGAGGAAAACCGGGCTCCAACTTGCTGCGGAGCGCATATCAACGTAGAATCTAGCACAAACTTACTTCACCACCTCCATCGGAGGCAAAGTTTGTAAAACTGAATTGTGGGTGTGGTGAGGGGTGTATTTATAGGCATTTTAAGGTTTGGGAAACTTTGCCCCTCCTGGTAGGAATGTATATCCCATACGTCACTAGCTCATGGACTCTTGCTAATTACATGAAAGAAACTCATTAATATCATAGCTAAATAGTTTTGGAAGTAGTTTTTAGTTTGTTTTTAGTTATAGCTATTTTAGGGGGATATCTGTGTGTGCAGGTGACTATTACTGTGCATAATTATTAGGCAACTTAACAAAAAACAAATATATACCCATTTCAATTATTTATTTTTACCAGTGAAACCAATATAACATCTCAACATTCACAAATATACATTTCTGACATTCAAAAACAAAACAAAAACAAATCAGTGACCCATATAGCCACCTTTCTTTGCAAGGACACTCAAAGGCCTGCCATCCATGGATTCTGTCAGTGTTTTGATCTGTTCACCATCAACATTGCGTGCAGCAGCAACCACAGCCTCCCAGACACTGTTCAGAGAGGTGTACTGTTTTCCCTCCTTGTAAATCTCACATTTGATGATGGACCACAGGTTCTCAATGGGGTTCAGATCAGGTGAACAAGGAGGCCATGTCATTAGATTTTCTTCTTTTATACCCTTTCTTGCCAGCCACGCTGTGGAGTACTTGGACACGTGTGATGGAGCATTGTCCTGCATGAAAATCATGTTTTTCTTGAAGGCTGCAGACTTCTTCCTGTACCACTGCTTGAAGAAGGTGTCTTCCAGAAACTGGCAGTAGGACTGGGAGTTGAGCTTGACTCCATCCTCAACCCGAAAAGGCCCCACAAGCTCATCTTTGATGATACCAGCCCAAACCAGTACTCCACCTCCACCTTGCTGGCGTCTGAGTCGGACTGGAGCTCTCTGCCCTTTACCAATCCAGCCACGGGCCCATCCATCTGGCCCATCAAGACTCACTCTCATTTCATCAGTCCATAAAACCTTAGAAAAATCAGTCTTGAGATATTTCTTGGCCCAGTCTTGACGTTTCAGCTTGTGTGTCTTGTTCAGTGGTGGTCGTCTTTCAGCCTTTCTTACCTTGGCCATGTCTCCGAGTATTGCACACCTTGTGCTTTTGGGCACTCCAGTGATGTTGCAGCTCTGAAATATGGCCAAACTGGTGGCAAGTGGCATCTTGGCAGCTGCACGCTTGACTTTTCTCAGTTCATGCGCAGTTATTTTGCGCCTTGGTTTTTCCACACGCTTCTTGCGACCCTGTTGACTATTTTGAATGAAACGCTTGATTGTTCGATGATCACGCTTCAGAAGCTTTGCAATTTTAAGAGTGCTGCATCCCTCTGCAAGATATCTCACTATTTTTGACTTCTGAGCCTGTCAAGTCCTTCTTTTGACCCATTTTGCCAAAGGAAAGGAAGTTGCCTAATAATTATGCACACCTGATATAGGGTGTTGATGTCATTAGACCACACCCCTTCTCATTACAGAGATGCACATCACCTAATATGCTTAATTGGTAGTAGGCTTTCGAGCCTATACAGCTTGGAGTAAGACAGCATGCATAAAGAGGATGATGTGGTCAAAATACTCATTTGCCTAATAATTCTGCACTCCCTGTATATATATATATATATATGTATTTATGTGTATATATATATATATATATACACACAGTATATATGAAAATACGTTTCCAGTAGCTTATATCCAGCACCACCTATTTCAAGCTAAAATATTGCATAAACTGTGACACAGAAAGAGAGAAAAGTCCGGATGCTGCAATGAAAAAAATGGTGTTTATACATTATCACTCCAAGTATATATGACAGAGCTAAACACAAATTCAGGATATTATAGTGATGCTGAGCT
Organism: Bombina bombina; assembly: GCF_027579735.1. NCBI lineage: Eukaryota > Metazoa > Chordata > Amphibia > Anura > Bombinatoridae > Bombina > Bombina bombina. The sequence continues at coordinate 1,101,176,109 of NC_069501.1, forward strand.
GGGTACCCCTATGTTATAGTGTAATATACATTTAGGTACAGATTCCAGTTTACAATGTACATACAAAAATTAGGCAAAAAATTTATGTCATTACTGCATGTAGCTAGCACTAATTGTGCGTACAGGTAAGTAAGATCCACTCGTAGCCAGGATTATAGTTAAGTATTTCCAGACACCACAGTTATTGTCCCATATATTAGTAGGGATGGTGAATGAAAAGGCAGGGCACGCTACCCAAGTTAGCGTGACCCAGCTTCCACTGATCCTACTTGAGCAATCGGCACTTGTAAAATTAGGGGCTTCATACCTCTAACACCTTGCCGTCAACCCAGAAAGTTGGACACTGCTCACCGGATCCTTTAGCTTCGCGATGCAAACTTGTAAGGCTCAGAATCAAGTTGTAATTGGGGCACTTATTCTCCAATTTGCAACATTTTATCACTAATCAGTCATCAGGTTACTGCAAACCATGCTTCTGTTTGGGGCGTGGCTATAACGCTACGCGCATTTCACCATTGGCAGTCAATTGGACTTTTTTTAAGCTTGGGAAGCCCAATTGAATGACAAGGGTAGAATGCACGTAGCGTCATATATAGAGAATAGAGTTTGACCATGAAAAGGCCTCTGAAATGGCCGGCTAGGCATATGACGTAAAAAAAAAAATGCAATATGACAGGGCAAGATTTCATATAGCTTTACTCCAAGTGTGAAGTACAAGGTTAATCCCATTTGTTACTGTATACAAGAGAGGTAGTAAAATGTAAATTCACTGAGGCTGACTACACAGAATCTTTGTGTTTGGCCTCATATTGATTAGTGAAAATAAATCCATCAGTTACAAATTATCATAATGAAGATCTGGTTTAAATTTCTGATCTAATGGTCATATTTTAGAGTGAGAGAAGGCAAACGCAATCAGCGGAGTCTTTATTTAAGATTTTAAAAATGCTAAGTGGGTCTGAGGAAACTGTGCAAACTGCTTTGTCATTACTGGAATAAAATAAATAAATCTAGGTAATGACACAAATACATTAAATTAACTTACCAAAATATTTTTTTAAATTAAACATTGTGGTAACACCTAAATATAAATAAAGGACGACCAGCACATTTTGCATTACAGTTCAGCAAAATACATGTGCAGTGTAAACCTTGCATGTCTCTTTGAGAGGTATTTAAATTCAAAGTAATTTCAATCAATTCAAAAACTTTGAGAAAAACCATTTAAACATGCACATGCATGAGAATGATTTCACAGCAATATTCCAAAAATGCCTTTGAATCAATATTTTGTACAATTTTGACACTACAAAAAATAATCTGCATTGACCTTTGTTATGTTTCAAAGGGCATATTTTAACTGTGTGAACTGTTTTGTTTTTACATTTTATTTAAAGTTTTTTAAAGCACATGTCATTGAATTAAAGGGACGTGAAACCCCAAAATTTTATTTCATGATTCAGAGAGAACATACAATTTTAAACAACTTTCCAATTTACTCTTCTACTATTTAATTTGCTTAGTTCTCTTGGTATCCTTTGTTAAATAGCATACCCAAGTAGTTGCAGGAGCAGTAATACACTACTGCTGATTAGTGGTTGCACAAATATGCCTCATTATTGGCTTACCAATGAGCTCAGCTAGCTTTAAGTAGTGCACTGCTGCTCCTTCAACAGAGTATTCCAAGATAAAGAAACATAAAAAATTCTAATAGTATATTGTAAAGTGTCAAATGTGTGCTCTATCAGAATCATGGGAAAATAAATTGAATTTCATGATCCTTTAAATAAGTTCATTAGAATATTAATTTACGATTGTAAAAGTGTTTCCATGTTAAAAAAAAACAACCCATTTTTGCTTACCTGATAAATTATTTTCTTTAATGGTGGTAAGAGTCCATTATCCATTACTCTCCCTGCCACTAGGAGGAGGCAAAGATTCCCAAACCCCAAGAGATCTATATAACCCCCCTACCTCTATGGTAGTTAGTCTAATGTATAACCAAGCAAAAAAGGTAGAAAAGAAACAAAAACAAAAAAATATAGGAGCCGGGGATATAAGATGTCCCAAAAAAGAAGAAAACATCACCAAAAAATATAACAGGTTGGGGTCTCAGGGACTCTTATCACCATAAAAGAAATTAATTTATCAGGTAAGCATAAATGTTTTCTTTCATAAAGGTGGTAAGAGTCCACGATCCAATTAGCCCTGGGAACCAATACCAAAGTTGTGGAGGGTCCACGAGTAATGAAACCAGTAGAGTGGGATAAAACAAAACACACTTTTTTTTTCCATAAGGAAACTAAATCTGCAACCCCTCTTAATCAATAGAACAAATAAAATAACCAACAGACAAAATAATGCTAAGGCTGAAGGACTTTCTGCCACAGGCTATCTCAGAAGAAGCAAAAATGGAAGGAAATGAGAAAAATAAAAAATAAGGAAGGCCAAGAGGATGCCTTGAAAAATAGGTCAACAGAAGTCTCAATCCAGAAAACCCACGAAGAATGAATGGGAAAAATGGTTAAGGTTGAGACTGCCCCATCTACAAGCATGCCAATAAAAACAAGAGAAAATGCTTTCTGAAACCGAAAAAAAATCAACATAGTGAACAAACCAAAGTTTGTCTGAAAACCTAGTAGCACCAACATAAAACTGCAAAGCTCTACAACAACCAAATTGAGGGAACCTCTGTAAATAATTCTAAAAATAGAACATAAGGAATGAACAACTTTTTCCCGACATATAAACCAAAGTCATGAAAGTAAAACTAATACTATACCCCAAATAAGTGAGTTCTTAGGGAATGAAAATACATTACCCCTCATGGGACAACAGCTATTATAGCACACCAAACCAAATCCCATAAATTACTGAAGAAACCCCCCCCCCCCCCACACACACACACACTAAAACGAGTCCATACGTGTGCGGCTGAAAATGCAGAAAAAATATTAATTTGCGCTGTTAAAGGGGCAAAAATAAATTTCCCTGGTGACAAAAATGTCCCAACAAAGAGCTCCAGATATATAAGGGGAAAAGTGTCTGACCTGAACAAAGGCTATATATAGTACTTGCAACATTCTTGGGAGGATAGTGACTTAAATTCTCACGGTAAAGAAAGAAAAAAAATTAAACACACCCTGAACTCCTTAAACTTCCCTCTGACAAACAGTGTACTCTGAGGGAAAACAGGCCTCAACTCAATCTGAGAACCCTTCTCAACGAAGAAATCATCAGCACATCTTCATTCTTCACCTTCCTCCAGCAGAGGCTAAGACCAACTACCATAGAGGCAGGAGGGGGTTATATAGAGCTCTTGGGGTTTGGGAATCTTTGCCTCCTCCTAGTGGCAGTGAAAGTAATTCCCAGGAGTAATGGATCGTGTACTCTTACAACCGTTATAAAAGAAATGTTAACAAAAAATTACTCAGATAGAAAATTGTTTATTACATAGATATGTGTAAAAAATTGATATTACTAGTAAAAGTATAAGTACCTGCATTCAAACCCTTTTGGTTGTCGCTATTGAGCAAGCTTTTGATTTTAACTACATATTTATGGTTTCTGTTAAGGTCTGTGAAAATCCCTGCAAACCCCGCTTGAGAAGCCTTTGATACCTTCCTGTTTGTTATAGACTTTAATTGTCTACAAAGTTCCCGTGTTTTACAAATTCAAACAAAAAAACATTTTAATGGATTGGAATGACTGTGTGTATGCAAGTGATTGGCTGTACCAACTGCCTGCTCTTTCATAAAAAAAGTAAAAAATTAAAGCCTGAAGACATGGATTGGTGGCAGTGCTTTTAAAATGAGCACTAGATGGGTTGCTTTTCAAATCATTTAAGGTAAGCACTATCATTATATTATTGAAATGCTTGCAGTAATATATAAGATTTACTGTCCTTTTTAATTTGGAATATTATGGGCTTTCTTCCCCCATTGTCCCCATAAAGGCTGGAATATATCCTGCAGAGTTCAGAAATGAATACAGAATTTCTGTATTTTAGTAGATGGCTACTTTTTTTTTTTAAAGGATAGATATATATATATTTTGATTGGAGTGACCATGTTAGTCCAGAGATTTAGATATCAAAATAACAAGAGTATTGCATTGAGCAATGATACTTTTTTATTGGACTAACTATACTTTTTTAAGGATGACAAGCTTTCGGAAGAATATCTTCCTTTCTCAAGTCTGAAGCAATACTGACCAATTTAATGGAATTTACAGATTATATATTAAAACACAGAAACTGTTACAGAGGTCTGTGTACAGAGGAGGGGTGTCGTAAAAATCACAAGGAGGGCTTAGCTGACAGAGGCAGACAGTGTCCAGTGAAGGGGAACAGAAGGGAAATATATAGCTTAACCTAGAGCATATACTGACTAAGTTTTATATATATATATATATATATATATATATATATATATATATATAAAATCATTTTGCAATGCATAGTATTTACAATGAAAACATTACAAATGACTAATATCCCTTTAAGGATATAGGTGAATGGCTCTGTAATAATGCACATCTCTTCCATTTAAAAGGTGGAACTATTTTCATAGCAAAGAAATGTGTTTTGGCAATCGTCCCACCTAAAATCTTGTGTTTTTAATAGGGAACATAAACATTTCCTAACAAACGAGAGCAGTATTAAATTCACAATAAAATAGTTTTATTATTCACACATGTTTTGTGAATAGTTTTGGATAAATCAAGGGTCACATTTATAGATACTTTAATATTTTTACATGATTTGCTCATGAATATTTGTTACAAAATGTCCTAAAAAACCTCTCACCGTGCTATTGTTTTTCCTTATTAGCATTCAGCTATTTTCAGAGTTGTTCTCTTATTTTAATCCTTTACAGGTGCCGGTTGCTGAAGCTTCTCCACATTTTTATATTGGGCGCCACCATCTTTGTGTGCCCACGTTTTCTCATTCTGTTTCAGAAGTGTTGAGTATTTACAGATCAGTTATGTTGCTGTCTTTTCACAGCTGTATCATGTCCTTCAGGTTGGCACACACACAATACAAAGCAGGAGCTTTACATTTTTGCATTTTATATTAAGGTTTTAAATGTCATATACCATATATAAATAGGCCACATGAATAATAGAGGGTAATGAAAAATAAAAAAAAATAAAAAATGTATAGCTCTCATTCTGTATCATGCCTGCAAACCCAAAGTGCACAACATAGCTGTCAAAAAGCCATAAACATCACTGAACTGCGAATGCACAATTCTATTGTCATTGAGTGAAAGAATGTCTAAGTTCCAAGATGGCAGCACCGAATATGAAGATGTGGAGCTTGACAACTTGTACTTGTTTCAGTTTATACAAACAATAGTTGTGCATACACAACATACTACTTGTCTCTGATAAAATATTCTGTTGGGAGAGAAATTGTAGTGCAGACTTCACAGAAAAACAGCAGAACCCTCCAGCAATGTGAGATCTCTCACAGGGAAACTTAGCTATACGTTTCTAAGGGGCATTTCCCTGCATTTCTGTATGTGAAAGAGAGCCCAGTGCAATGCAGTACTTGCTGATATGAGAGCTTTGTTACACTTACACTTTGTATTTTGCATTACTTTACGCTTCAGATTGGGTCCTTTGAGTATTATTACATTTAAGCTTTGCACTTTCTAATTTCTATTTTAATACATTTAGATTTAGATCCAGCTGTGATTTTACAAATTCTGATTATGGTTTAAAATTTTGTTTTCCCTTAACAAATTAGGATCATACTTTGTATTTTTCTGTGAATCTTTCACAAATTACATTTCACTTTGTATTTTCTGTACTGTAAAATAAAACAGAGTTTCAGAAAGTGTGAGGAATAGGGGAGTTTCCATGGTATGTCTGAAGCACTCTCACAATTCTCATGAAATGCTATACGAATTTCAAACAAGTTGGTCTCCCTAAATTATCTTGCCAGCTGTATGGAGGTGATGTTTTCTCAAAATTCACAACACACAACTATTTAACTGAAAAGTAATACATGTTAAACTCTTGACAAAAAGTTATCAACAGATGCTAATATTATTGAGCATTCATGTTTTGTTAGTCATATGGCCCAAGAGTGGTCTTTCTTGTAACTAGCAATAGTGCAGGTACAAATCCTTGATTACAAAATTCCAAAATACAGAATTATTCTCAAAGACATACCTTTTCATTATTATTATTTTTTTTTTTTTAAAAACATAAATGTATATTTTTCCCCAGCCTGTAAGTCACAATCTTCCCTGCCTATGTCTTTGGCTTGGTTTTTGTACTGTATTATCTTTCTAAGGGTACTATGAGTAAAAAAAAGTATTAAAATCATGTAAAACTACCTTTAGGTTGCATGTATAAGCTGTATTGTGATATGTAAATATTATTGCCTAAAATGTGCTTACACTTGGTTCCATCCACTCTCCAAGCTGTCCCATTTAACAGATGCAACTTTTATGAAATCTAAACCTTTACCTGCCCAAAGCAGTTTGGATAAAGGGATTTCTATTTGTAATAGTTTCAGAAGGTTTGGTTTATAAGTAACTGGATAAGCAGTTACATCAATTTCATATTTCAAACTAAAAGGAAGGCTATTCTTACCGGGAGAGTCATAATTTATATGTTTTGTTGTGTATGGGTCTTAGTTATGTCCTATGCATTGTTGATGTGAAATTCAGTGATTTATTATAGATTGTATGACCAGGGACACTCCTGTTAAACACTACAAATAAAGCACTATTCTTGTTTTCTATAATTCTAAGTAGAAAATTAGCATTCTATATAAATAACACAAATTCACTGCTGATATTCGTGACCTTAACAAGATCATGGTTTGCTTGGTTTTTTTACTAGTGCAGTTATACTAGTTCTGAAAACTGACGATCCTCCTTCCATTACAGATCCTTGCTACCATTACAGATCTTGCTTTCTGTAGTTTCAGAGCTCTTGGTTTGTGTGGGTTAATTGTTGTTTTTGTTCCTGATTATTCCAACTCCTGCATTTACATTTACATAGAACCTATTGATGCTCTTCTCTGCCTTAGGTTTCACTGGGTCCAGTAATCATGCATTTTGTTTGTCTGGACACTGTTGGCATCTTTGTTGCTGCAGGTTCTATTATTAGTTCCAGTCTGGCTTTTTTGTGCTGCTCTTCCCCTTTCACTATCCATAGGTGGCTTGCTGTCCTATTTTTAAACAACTTAATAAATGTTATGTTTTATTTAAAGAGCGGAGGTCTCCCTTTTTTCTTTTTTGTCGCCAACAATCTTGTTGGTGGTCCCAGTTTGGCTATTTGTTGCAAACCAATTTTCTTGCCAGTACGATTCTGGCCTCTAGTACAGGTCGTAGAACAAAAAAGCAAACACTGACTTGCTGTTATTCCAAAGCCATTCCATTTGAATACAATACTTAGGAACAACCCCACTTTGATTCAGTGCTCCTCCAGGCTGTTTATGAGTGAGAAAATACAATAATTATGTTCTCACCTGCCAACTACATGTCCTCGTTAATACAGCAATTAGCTTGTCCTTAATCCTATAATGATTCCATAAACTCAGTGTTAGCAGGGACAAAGAGCTACTTTACAATTCATCTAAATAATGTAAAAATGAGCATACATGTGGTTGATGCAGCAGCAACTCAAACCTAAGTGAAGACGGAAACCTAAATCTTGGCAACATCTGTGGTAAAGGAAAAAGATGATGTTTAGTTTACACCATCAGCTTTATTAGAAAAATGTAAAACAGATACAATAGCCACCACAATAAGACATATCACACATTTTATATACAGCAAGAACACCTCGCTAAAGATGACACAATTTAAAAACATAAATTATACTGTAACTTACCTGATAATTTTCTTTCCTTCCGTGGGAAAGAGTCCACAGCTGCATTCATTACTTATGGGAAATAAGAACATGGCCACCAGGAGGAGGCAAAGACCCACCAGCCAAAGGCTTAAATACCCCTCCCACTTCCCCTATCCACATTCAGCCGAGGAACAAGGAACAGTGGAAAAAGCATCAAGGTGAAAGGGTGTCAGAAGATGAAACAACAACGCATCAAAAACGGGCGGGGGGCTGTGGACTCTTTCCCATGGAAGAAAAGGAAATTATCAGGTAAGCATAAATTATGTTTTTCTTCCTAATGGGAAAGAGTCCACAGCCGCATTCAATACTTATGGGAAATGTATACCCAAGCCAAAGAGGACACAGAATGCCAAGACGGGAGGGTAAGAGGCGGACCACTGAAGGCACCCACCGAAAAAAACATATTCCCAGAAAACAAAGTCCTGTTTTATCCTAAAACCGGGAAAAACCTCACTGAAAGAAAAAAAAAACGACCCCGTGGACTTAAAACTACCAACAGTCCAAAGTACCTGGACAGTTACCACGAGTAGATGCAACCGAGACACAGGCCCTGAGGACCCCACTCTCAGGGGCAACAACCCAGTCACAGCCCCTTAAACCGACAAGGGAAACCCGACTAACAACTCCCAGAGGGAAAACCAGACAGGACAGAAAGACCAACTCAGGCCTACAAGAAGACAACCAAGATCGGCTCGCCAGACTCACCTGAACATATGGCAGGGTAAAAAAAAGACAGCAGCAGAAAACAGGAAAATGACCCGAGAGAAGAAAGGATCCCAAGAACCGGCAGACACAGAAACCGCTACACAGTGTGGACGAGTGTCACCACCGATCAGGATCGCGAAGGGAACATCCCTTGCCACAGTCCAGACCCACACCCAGTCCACAATAGACTGAGGATGCCTCACAAGCTAGGAAGAACTTCCGCAGACTAAGAACGATCAAGAAATAAAACGACCATGCTAAAAGCATGAGAGAGGAAACACAGCCACTACCCAAAGGAACACAAAACATCATGTTCCTTCTCAACCCAGACGGTGTAGACCAACACAACACCACTAGAGGCCGCAGAGCACCCGAAACTCATCCGAGAACCAATCTTCTTGACAACCGAAGAATCCCTAAGGATCCCACTCCCCCAGAGAGAGCAAGAGACTCCTCGTTAAAGGAGCTTTGTCTGGGTTCAAACCCACAACCTTCTGATTCGGAAAAAGTGGAGCCAACCACTAAGACACATATCCCTTGGGTACCACCCAAAGGGAGGGAGAAAAAACAACCAGGCATGCGTCAAAGAAAAATCGACCAGATAAGTTCCACAAACCGGAGAACACGTAATCCCAAAGAGCAAGCCCACAAGGCAACATAAACATATGTAAACCAGATGGAAACGAACCTCGATCTTAAGGAGCATAAGATAGATAGAACTAAGTTGAGCAACCAAGCTGAAAGAATGGATCCTCTGAAAAAAACACTAAGGACCAACGACCCTTCTTTTTAGGGGAACCAGAATCCCCCCTATGAAAATACCGACAGGACGTGTCCCCAAGTCACCTAAACCATCTACCGCTGAGTGTACAGGCACTGAACACCCCAAAGGACAGAGTGGCGGCAGACCCAAAAAAACACCCCCCGTCAGGGGAGTCTACCACAGGCCATAGGAGAAAGTCAAGATAGACCATCCAGAGCCCAACACAAAAAAATAAGCTCTATGAGAGACATGCTTTAAAGCCCCCACAACACCGGCAGCAAAGCAAACTAACGTGCAACCATCACGTGCCAAGTAAAGGTCCACAAATGCGCGACAAAAAAATAAGGAAAAGGGCAAAGTCTAGAGTCAAATCCTAGCCTTAATGAGGACAATAGGGCAAAAAAAAACTTTAAGAAAAGAAGGCCCAGAAGCCCGTCCCCGGGTACCTAATCCGCCAACAATTCCAAACTCCCCAAGGAGAACAATGGAAACCAGCCTGACCCAACCCCTAACACACAAGGGGATAACAGGGACTTAAGGAGAGAAGCCGACACTTGGATGGACTGAACCCTAGACTCCCCTCCCAGACCTACAATGAGATCCGAGAGAAGGGGTCAGATTCCAGTAGTCAGGACCGGGGGCCACACGCCCCAAACCTGCCCAACAAGCTGGCAGACTAACTCGTCGAGGAAAGGAAAGACCTCGAACAGCAAGCACAGAAGAACCCAGGATATATACTGCGAAAAAACATGCATCCCGAGTCCAAGAAGAAAAAACACCGGACCAGCAGTCACAAGGCACGGGAGACCAAGGACCGAGCACACCTCAGTTCCTGACCCCTAAGGGACGGCAGAAATTACCGAAACACCAGTGGCAACCCCGGAGAACCCAGGGTGAGCTGCAACCTCCAAGATCCCATGAGAGCATCAAAAGCTCCCAGAAGCGGAGGTAGTATCAACTAGCCACCTCAGCAGGACCAGACCTATACTAGCCACCTGACGGCACCTAGTCCCCCAATAGATCAAAAAGGGATCCCCCAATAGATCAAAAAGACATCGTAGTAGGACACGCAGCCTCACAATCCGATAACAAAAAGAACAACAAGGGGACACAATCACCACCGGGGGAACACTATAGAGCCATTCATGGTCTGAACACCCGGGAGAGACAGGCAGGCAGGCAGGCACACACATAACGGCAAGGAAACCTTGGGGTCTTGCAGACAAATTCAATAAAATATTAAAACGAAAATGTCCCATCTCCGGGGGAAACAATCCACCCTGCGCGAAGGAGACATCAAAGTCAGGGACACCTGCGAAAACAAAAGGAGCCTGCGATTGGTAAGGCCCCTCCTGAGGAACAGAGCTCCCGGAGGCCAATGGCTCAGCAGACCCAAGGTCCCCCGAGCCTGAGGGACCCGGCAAACCATGCAGGCACAAGAGACAAGAGTGGTAGACTTGCGACAACGGGGCCAAACGACAATCCTTGTCCGAGGGCGACTCATAATCCAATAAGGCAATAGTCCCGACATCAGAATCCTCCATGTCTAGGACTAATATAAACGCACAATTTTGAAAAAATTTGACTAGCACCTGACACACAATGACTGGGGCACTCACCACCTCCTATGACCAGACCTCAACGGAGCAGACTCTTTCCTCCGTCGCCACTCGGTCAGGAATGCGGAAGGGGAAGAAACCCCGCCCAAGTGTAAACACGCACAGTGAGCAGAAGCCCCGCAAAATCCAAAAATTGGGCCACCGAAAGGCGGCAAAACTAGGCCCAATAAAAGGATAAGCAAGTCTAAACCAACAGGCAAATACTTATAACCCTAAGGTTTTTAGTCCTAGGCCGCGCAATCACAAGTCCAGAAAAAGGCCACTATGCATCGCATAGAGTAACGCTTCATGTCTCAGCCTCAGAGCCCAATGCAGGTTGAGTCACATAAGAAACATGATAAGAGACCCCTTCCCCTTGATTCCAAGATCTGTACTGAAGGTGCCTCAGCGAGGCCCATACTATACTGTCATAATAAATCACATTACAGACAATGTAATAAAATAAAACGATCTTACCGGAATCTATGCCGTGGAACAGGAACACAGCCTTTCAAGTGTGACGAATAGTAGCAGCGCCTCCGTCATGGACTCGAGAGAAGACAGCAGGTAGCGAAGTTCGATAACGCCAAGTGTTGAAAAGGAGCTGTTATAACGAGTCGGTATGTGTCGCAGGGAAGCTCCCACTGCATCTCTGGACTCTAACTTTCGCCCAGGCCCTCCACGAGAGACTAACAGGACTACTTAAAACTCCTGTCCCATGTCGAAGGGTAGCACCCTCCATAAGAGACATATTAACAATAAATAAAAGTATAATAAATAAAAGTATAACAAATAGAAAAATAAGAAAAAACTTCTGACACTTCTCTGCCAACCTCCTGGGATGAAAGGCAAAGAATGACTGGGGGAATAGGGGAAGTGGGAGGAGTATTTAAGCCTTTGGCTGGTCGGTCTTTGCCTCCTCCTGGTGGCCAGGTTCTTATTTCCCATAAGTAATGAATGCGGCTGTGGACTTTTTCCCATTAGGAAGAAAACCATCAATTATTTTTTTGCCTCTCTCCTTGTCGATTGACCAATATCCTGCTGACATGTTATGTTGGACAGACCACAGATTTTCTCCTTTACAACAAATGTTGCAGGCAGGCTGATTGCTTGCATAGATTTATTGTTCTGTTGCCAGCAAAGTTCAAGTTCCTGTTGCTCACTGTTTCTAGAGTGGCTTGTAGTTTATTCCTGCTCACAGCCCTAGCTCAACACCTTTCTGTGAGCCCCAGCCCAGCTCTGGCAGTCCTGTTCTTGAAACACTAAGTAATACACTGAATTCAGGAGAATATTCTCAGAGCCAGGGATTGTTGTATAGACAAACCCTCCTTCTGCCAAAAGTTGTGCTCATAAGTTTACATACCCTGGCAGAATTTATGATTTCTTGGCCATTTTTCAGAGAATATGAATGATAACACAAAAACTTTTCTTTCACTCATGGTTAGTGTTTGGCTAAAGCCATTTATTATCAATCAACTGTGTTTACTCTTTTTAAATCATAATATACCCCAAAGAAATAACTTGCACCCGGTTTCTTCAATAAGGATGTTATCACTTTATTCACATATTGTGGTACACTTCACATACAAAAACATACAAAGTTTCGGTCCTCCACCTGGGACCTTTATCAAGGATACAACACAAACTAAACACCCACCTTAAATAGTATTCCACATAGGGTTCTATATACACTTCTCATCTGAAAATCATCAAACAGGAACATCAGGCACCAACTTCCTGTGATGACATGATCACAAAATTAACAAAAAAACTACTAAACTAAAGTTTAGAAAAAAGTACTGAAAACAAATTTCCACATCAAAATAATCATCAGGAGGGCTAAATCGCATCCTTGTGCTACATATTCTATGCATAGATCATCAAAAAATAAAAAAAGATAAAAAATGATCCGTCGTCATAGACACAGAAAAAAAAGTCAAATTACAAAAACATAAGTTGCTCCCTCCTGTCCCTAGGTTATTTATATATATATATATATACACAAAAGTACTCATTTTAAGTACCAATCAAAATCACAGTAGGGTATAAAATACTCCATTAAATACTGAGCACATTATTTACTAATTCTCTCTCACACTTATTCTAACTGATTTGAGTAAGATGACCAATAGATATGATCTAAGATAAAACTTAAGCACATAAGTAATGCAATCAAAGAAAACAAAAACAAACAGCAACTACATTATCTTTCATCCAAAAAACATGAGAGCCAGACTTGCTTATTGAGATCCCAGGGTGCCATCGTTTGCAACTTATAAATCCACTCGATCTCTCTTCTGAGTAGTAATTTATTCACATCCCCACCTCTGGGGGGGTCATAATTTAGTTGCTGTTTTTTTCTTCTTCTTTGATTGCATTAACTATGTGCTTAAGTTTTATCTTAGATCATATCTCTTGGTCATCTTACTCAAATCAGTTAGAATAAGTGTGAGATAGAATTAGTAAGTAATGTGCTCAGTATTTAATGGAGTATGATTTACCCTACTGTGATTTTGATTGGTACTTAAAATGAGTACTTTTGTGTATATATGTAAATATCCTGGGGACAGGAGGCAGCAACTTCCGTTTTTGTAATTTAACCCTTTTTTTTTTTTGCCCTGTTGCCATGCCAACAGATCATTTTTTATCTTTTTTTTATTTTTTGATGATCTATGCATAGAATATGTAGCACAAGGATTCGATTTAGCCCTCCTGATGTTTATTTTGATGTGGAAATTTGTTTTCAGTACTTTTTTCTAAACTTTAGTTAAGTAGTTTTTTTGGTTAATTTTGTGATGTCATCACAGGAAGTTGGTGCCTGCTGTTCCTGTTTGGTGATTTTCAGATGAGAAGTGTGTATAGATCCATATGTGGAATACTATTTAAGGTGGGTGTTTAGTTTGTGATGTATGCTTGAAAAAGGTCCCAGGTGAAGGACAGAAACGTTGGATGTTTTTGGATGTAAATTGTGTACCACAATATGTGAATAAAGTGGTAACATCCTTATTGAAGAAACTAGGTGCAAGTTATTTCTTTGGAGTGTGTTTGGAGACTCTGCACCGGCCATCATTACCTTACAGGGAATGCAAAGGTTGTGTAAGAGATTATATAATATATATATATATATATATATATATATATATATATATATATATATATATATATATATATATAAATATATATATATATACTAGTCCTAAAGCCCGTTCACACGGGCCATTTTTTGCAGGGTACAGCAGTCCCAACCCTTGCGCTCTCTCCCTGCCCCTCTCTTTTGCTCTCTCTCCCCCCTCTCTTTTGAGATCTCTCCCCCCCCTCTCTTATGCGCTCTCTCTTCCCCCTCTTATGCGCTCTCTCTTCCCCCTCTTTTGCGCTCTCTCTCCCCCCTCTCTTTTGCACTCTCTCTTCCCCCTCTCTTTTGCACTCTCTCTCTCCCCTCTCTTTTGCACTCTCTCTCTCTCCCCCCTCTCTTTTGAGCTCTCTCTCTCCCCCCTCTCTTTTGCGCTCTCTCTCCCCCCTCTTTTGCGCTCTGTCTATCCCCCCTCTTTTGCGCTCTCTCTCTCTCTCTCTCTCTCCCTCCCCCTCTCTCTCTCCCTCCCCTCTCACTCCCCCTCCCCTCTCTCTCCCTCCCCCTCTCTCACTCCCCCTCCCCTCTCTCTCCCCCTCCCACCTCTCTCTCTCTCTCTCCTCCTCCCACCTCTCTCTCCTCCCACCTCTCTCTCCTCCCCCCACCTCTCTCTCCTCCCACCTCTCCTCCCCCTCTCTTTTGATCTCTCTGTCCCCTTTCTTTTGCTCTCCCTCCCCCTCTCTTTTGCTGTCTCTCCCCCTCTCCTTTGCTCCCTCTCTTGTGCTCCCTTTATCTCCCCTATTGATCTCTCTCTCCCCCTTCTTGATCTCTCTCTCTCTCTCACCTTTCTTATCTTTTCCCTATCCCCTCTCTCCCCTCTTTTGAGCCGTTTTGAGACGTTTTGATCTCTCACTGCACAGCCTTTCACGGGCCGCCTGGCCCCGCCCCTTCATGCTTGGCCACGCCCCCAGCCACGCTCTGTTCTGCTCGCACTGCAGAGCAGAGACTTAGGGACTCTCAAAGGCCAGGTGTGTTTGTCCTCTTGCTGTGCTGTCTACTGCGCATGACAGCTTCGGACAAACACACTTTGCCTTTTATTATATAGAATATATATATATATATATATATATATATATATATATATATATATATATATATATATATCTCAATCTAAATATTTGCATAGGAAATTAGCACATCTAGGCAAGATTACCCGCATGCTTTTTCCCAGAAATACCTCATATACAATGTTACCAATGCACAAGATAGTTCTGGGTAAGATATGCAAATTAGATATGCAAATTCTCAGTTTATTTGCTTCAAAATACTGTTTTAACACAGCTATCCTTTTAACAGGATTATTGCAGCAAATCCTGTTAAAAGGATAGCTGTGTTAAAACAGTATTTTGAAGCAAAAAAACTGAGAATATGCATATCTAATTTGCATATCTTACCCAGAATTCTCTTGTGCATTGGTAACATTGTATATGAGGTATTTCTGGGAAAAAGCAAGCCTAGATGTGCTAATTTCCTATGCAAATATTTACATTGATTTAATTTTGAGACATGGAGGATTTTTATTTCAGTTTTTTATCTCCCCCCATAATTTTAATGAATTTATTTATATATATATATATATATATATATATATATATATATATATATATATATATATATATATATATATATATATATATATATATATATATATATATATATATATACACATACAGGGAGTGCAGAATTATTAGGCAAGTTGTATTTTTGAGGATTAATTTTATTATTGAACAACAACCATGTTCTCAATGAACCCAAAAAACTCATTAATATCAAAGCTGAATAGTTTTGGAAGTAGTTTTTAGTTTGTTTTTAGTTATAGCTATTTTAGGGGGATATCTGTGTGTGCAGGTGACTAATACTGTGCATAATTATTAGGCAACTTAACAAAAAACAAATATATACCCATTTCAATTATTTATTTTTACCAGTGAAACCATTATAACATCTCAACATTCACAAATATACATTTCTGACATTCAAAAACAAAACAAAAACAAATCAGTGACCAATATAGCCACCTTTCTTTGCAAGGACACTCAAAAGCCTGCCATCCATGGATTATGTCAGTGTTTTGATCTGTTCACCATCAACATTGCGTGCAGCAGCAACCACAGCCTCCCAGACACTGTTCAGAGAGGTGTACTGTTTTCCCTCCTTGTAAATCTCACATTTGATGATGGACCACAGGTTCTCAATGGGGTTCAGATCAGGTGAACAAGGAGGCCATGTCATTAGATTTTCTTCTTTTATACCCTTTCTTGCCAGCCACGTTGTGGAGTACTTGGACGCGTGTGATGGAGCATTGTCCTGCATGAAAAACATAATTTATGCTTACCTGATAAATTCCTTTCTCCTGTAGTGTAGTCAGTCCACGGGTCATCCATTACTTATGGGATATTAACTCCTCCCCAACAGGAAGTGCAAGAGGATCACCCAAGCAGAGCTGCTATATAGCTCCTCCCCTCTACGTCACACCCAGTCATTCGACCGAAAACCAAACGAGAAAGGAGAAACTATAGGGTGCAGTGGTGACTGGAGTATAATTTAAAAATTTAGACCTGCCATAAAAAACAGGGCAGGCCGTGGACTGACTACACTACAGGAGAAAGGAATTTATCAGGTAAGCATAAATTATGTTTTCTCCTGTTAAGTGTAGTCAGTCCACGGGTCATCCATTACTTATGGGATACCAATACCAAAGCTAAAGTACACGGATGACGGGAGGGACAGGCAGGATCTTTATACGGAAGGAACCACTGCCTGAAGAACCTTTCTCCCAAAAACAGCCTCCGAAGAAGCAAAAGTGTCAAATTTGGAAAATTTGGAAAAAGTATGAAGAGAAGACCAAGTTGCAGCCTTGCAAATCTGTTCAACAGAGGCCTCATTCTTAAAGGCCCAAGTGGAAGCCACAGCTCTAGTAGAATGAGCTGTAATCCTTTCAGGAGGTTGCTGTCCAGCAGTCTCATAGGCTAAACGCATTATGCTACGAAGCCAAAAGGATAGAGAGGTAGCAGATGCTTTTTGACCTCTCCTCTGTCCAGAATAAACGACAAACAGGGAAGAAGTTTGGCGAAAATCTTTAGTTGCCTGTAAATAAAATTTCAGGGCACGGACTACGTCTAGATTGTGCAGAAGTCGTTCCTTCTTTGAAGAAGGGTTAGGGCACAATGATGGAACAACAATCTCTTGATTGATATTCTTGTTAGTAACTACCTTAGGTAAGAACCCAGGTTTAGTACGCAGAACTACCTTATCTGAATGAAAAATCAGATAAGGGGAATCACAATGTAAGGCTGATAACTCAGAGACTCTACGAGCCGAGGAAATAGCCATTAAAAACAGAACTTTCCAAGATAACAGCTTGATATCAATGGAATGAAGGGGTTCAAACGGAACACCCTGTAAAACGTTAAGAACTAAATTTAAGCTCCACGGTGGAGCTACAGTCTTAAACACAGGCTTAATCCTAGCCAAAGCCTGACAAAAAGCCTGAACGTCTGGAACTTCTGACAGACGTTTGTGTAAAAGGATGGACAGAGCTGAGATCTGTCCCTTTAAAGAACTTGCAGATAAACCCTTTTCTAAACCTTCTTGTAGAAAAGACAATATCCTAGGAATCCTAACCTTACTCCATGAGTAGCTCTTGGATTCGCACCAGTGTAAGTATTTACGCCATATCTTATGGTAAATTTTCCTGGTAACAGGTTTCCTAGCCTGTATTAAGGTATCAATTACTGACTCCGAAAATCCACGCTTTGATAAAATCAAGCGTTCAATTTCCATGCAGTCAGCTTCAGAGAAATTAGATTTTAATGTTTGAAAGGACCCTGAATTAGAAGGTCCTGTCTCAGAGGCAGAGACCAAGGTGGACAGGATGACATGTCCACTAGATCTGCATACCAGGTCCTGCGTGGCCACGCAGGCGCTATTAGAATCACCGATGCTTTCTCCTGTTTGATCCTGGCAATCAAACGAGGAAGCATCGGGAAGGGTGGAAACACATAAGCCATCCTGAAGGTCCAAGGTGCTATCAAGGCATCTATCAGGACCGCTCCCGGGTCCCTGGACCTGGACCCGTAACAAGGAAGCTTGGCGTTCTGGCGAGACGCCATGAGATCCATATCTGGTTTGCCCCAACGTCTAAGTATTTGGGCAAAGACCTCCGGATGAAGTTCCCACTCCCCCGGATGAAAAGTCTAGCGACTTAGGAAATCCGCCTCCCAGTTCTCCACTCCTGGGATGTGGATCGCTGACAGGTGGCAAGAGTGAGACTCTGCCCAGCGAATTATCTTTGATACTTCCATCATCGCTAGGGAACTCCTTGTCCCTCCCTGATGGTTGATGTAGGCCACAGTCGTGATGTTGTCCGACTGAAACCTGATGAACCTCAGAGTTGCTAACTGAGGCCAAGCCAGAAGGGCATTGAGAACTGCTCTCAATTCCAGAATGTTTATTGGAAGGAGACTCTCCTCTTGAGTCCATGATCCCTGAGCCTTCAGGGAATTCCAGACAGCGCCCCAACCTAGTAGGCTGGCGTCTGTTGTTACAATTGTCCAGTCTGGCCTGCTGAAGGGCATCCCCCTGGACAGATGTGGCCGAGAAAGCCACCATAGAAGAGAATCTCTGGTCTCTTGATCCAGATTCAGCGTAGGGGACAAATCTGAGTAATCCCCATTCCACTGACTTAACATGCACAATTGCAGCGGTCTGAGGTGCAGGCGTGCAAAAGGAACTATGTCCATTGCCGCTACCATTAAGCCGATTACCTCCATGCATTGAGACACTGACGGGTGTTGAATGGAATGAAGGACACGGCAAGCATTTAGAAGCTTTGTTAACCTGTCCTCTGTCAGGTAAATTTTCATTTCTACAGAATCTATAAGAGTCCCCAAGAAGGGAACTCTTGTGAGTGGTAAGAGAGAACTCTTCTCTTCGTTCACTTTCCACCCATGCGACCTTAGAAATGCCAGTACTAACTCTGTATGAGACTTGGCAGTTTGGAAGCTTGACGCTTGTATCAGAAAGTCGTCTAGGTACGGAGCTACCGCCAGAAGAGAGCCCAGAACCTTTGTAAAGATTCTTGGAGCCGTAGCCAACCCGAAGGGAAGAGTTACAAACTGGTAATGCCTGTCTAGGAAGGCAAACCTTAGATACCGGTAATGTTCTCTGTGAATCGGTATGTGAAGGTAAGCATCCTTTAAATCCACTGTGGTCATGTACTGACCTCTTTGGATCATGGGTAAGATTGTCCGAATAGTTTCCATCTTGAACGATGGAACTCTTAGGAATTTGTTTAGGATCTTTAAATCCAATATTGGTCTGAAGGTTCCCTCTTTTTTGGGAACCACAAACAGATTTGAGTAAAACCCTTGTCCGTGTTCCGACCGCGGAACTGGGTGGATCACTCCCATTAGTAAAAGGTCTTGTACACAGCGTAGAAACGCCTCTTTCTTTATCTGGTCTGTTGACAACCTTGAAAGGTGAAATCTCCCTTGTGGAGGAGAAGCTTTGAAGTCCAGAAGATATCCCTGAGATATGATCTCCAACGCCCAGGGATCCTGGACATCTCTTGCCCAAGCCTGGGCGAAGAGAGAGAGTCTGCCCCCCACTAGATCCGTTTCCGGATCGGGGGCCCTCACTTGATGCTGTCTTAGGGGCAGCAGCAGGTTTTCTGGCCTGCTTGCCCTTGTTCCAGGTCTGGTTAGGTTTCCAGCCTTGTCTGTAGCGAGCAACAGCTCCTTCCTGTTTTGGAGCAGAGGAAGTTGATGCTGCTCCTGCCTTGAAGTTACGAAAGGCACGAAAATTAGACTGTCTAGCCCTAGGTTTGGCTCTGTCTTGAGGCAGGGCATGGCCTTTACCTCCCGTAATATCAGCGATAATTTCTTTCAAACCGGGCACGAATAAAGTCTGCCCCTTGAAAGGTATGTTAAGTAATTTCGATTTAGAAGTTACATCAGCTGACCAGGATTTTAGCCACAGCGCTCTGCGTGCCTGAATGGCGAATCCGGAATTCTTAGCCGTAAGTTTAGTTAAATGTACTACGGCATCAGAAATAAATGAATTAGCTAGCTTAAGGGTTTTAAGCTTGTGTGAAATCTCATCTAATGGCGCTGAGTCAAGGGTCTCTTCCAGAGACTCAAACCAAAATGCTGCCTCAGCCGTGACAGGTGCAATACATGCAAGGGGTTGTAATATAAAACCTTGTTGAACAAACATTTTCTTAAGGTAACCCTCTAACTTTTTATCCATTGGATCTGAAAAGGCACAACTATCCTCCACCGGGATAGTGGTACGCTTAGCTAAAGTAGAAACTGCTCCCTCCACCTTAGGGACCGTTTGCCATAAGTCCCGTGTGGTGGCGTCTATTGGAAACATTTTTCTGAATATAGGAGGGGTGAGAAAGGCACACCGGGTCTATCCCACTCCTTAGTAACAATTTCAGTAAGTCTCTTAGGTATAGGAAAAATGTCAGTACTCGTCGGTACCGCAAAATATTTATCCAACCTACACATTTTCTCTGGGATTGCAACTGTGTTACAATCATTCAGAGCCGCTAACACCTCCCCTAGTAATACACGGAGGTTTTCCAGCTTAAACTTAAAATTTGAAATGTCTGAATCCAGTTTATTTGGATCAGATCCGTCACCCGCAGAATGAAGCTCTCCGTCCTCATGCTCTGCAAATTGTGACGCAGTATCAGACATGGCCCTAGCATTATCAGCGTACTCTGTTCTCATCCCAGAGTGATCTCGTTTACCCCTAAGTTCTGGCAATTTAGACAAAACTTCAGTCATAACATTAGCCATGTCTTGTAGAGTGATTTGTAATGGCCGCCCTGATGTACTTGGCGTTACAATATCACGCACCTCCTGAGCGGGAGATGCAGGTACTGACACGTGAGGCAAGTTAGTCGGCATAACTTCCCCCTCGTTGTCTGGTGAATGTTGCTTAACATGTACAGATTGACTTTTATTTAAAGTAGCATCAATGCAATTAGTACATAAATTTCTATTGGGCTCCACCTTGGCTTTTGAACATATTGCACAAAGAGATTCCTCTGTGTCAGACATGTTTAAACAAACTAGCAATTAGACTAGCAAGCTTGGAAATACTTTTCAACTAAATTTACAAGCAATATGTAAAACGTCACTGTGCCTTTAAGAAGCACACAAAATCTGTCACAGTTGAATAACAATGAACCGGATTAGTTATAGAAACAAATTTAGTAAAGGATTGCACTCATTAGCAATGGATGATTAACCCTTAATATCAGAAAAAAACGGATAACAATTGAAAATATAAGCGTTTTTATCACAGTCAAAGCACAGTCTCACAGGTCTGCTGTGAGTGATTACCTCCCTCAAAACTAGTTTTGAAGACCCCTGAGCTCTGTGGAGACGTCCTGGATCATGCAGGGAGAAAAAGGCAGACTGTGACTGAATTTCTGATGCGTAGTAAAAGCGCCAAAATAGGCCCCTCCCACTCACACTACAACAGTGAGGGAAGCTCAGTAAACTGTTTTAATTTAAAACAAACGACAGCCATGTGGAAAATAACGCCCAAAACAATTTTTCACCAAGTACCTCAGATAATTAAACGATTTAACATGCCAGCAAACGTTTAAAATCTAATTTATGAAATGTCATTAAAAGCCTGCTGCTAGTCGCTCACACTGCAAGTTAGGCTAAAAGTTATATGCATACAGTATTTTCCCAGTGAAGTGCCATTCCCCAGAAATACTTAAGTGTAAACATATATACATATCAGCCTGATACCAGTTGCTACTACTGCATTTAAGGCTGCACTTACATTATAATCGGTATTAGCAGTATTTTCTCAGTCAATTCCATTCCTTAGAAAATAATATACTGCAACATACCTCTTTGCAGGTGAACCTGCCCACTGTCCCCTGATCTGAAGTTACCTTACTCCTCAGAATGGCCGAGAACAGCAAATGGATCTTAGTTACGTCCGCTAAGATCATACACAAAAACTCAGGTAGATTCTTCATCAAATTCTGCCTGAGAAGAAAACAACACACTCCGGTGCCGTTTAAAATAACAAACTTTTGATTGAAGATATAAAAACTAAGTTTAATCACCACAGTCCTCTCACACATCCTATCTATTAGTTGGGTGCAAGAGAATGACTGGGTGTGACGTAGAGGGGAGGAGCTATATAGCAGCTCTGCTTGGGTGATCCTCTTGCACTTCCTGTTGGGGAGGAGTTAATATCCCATAAGTAATGGATGACCCGTGGACTGACTACACTTAACAGGAGAAATCATGTTTTTCTTGAAGGATGCAGACTTCTTCCTGTACCACTGCTTGAAGAAGGTGTCTTCCAGAAACTGGCAGTAGGACTGGGAGTTGAGCTTGACTCCGTCCTCAACCCGAAAAGGCCCCACAAGCTCATCTTTGATGATACCAGCCCAAACAAGTACTCCACCTCCACCTTGCTGGCGTCTGAGTCGGACTGGAGCTCTCTGCCCTTTACCAATCCAACCACGGGCCCATCCATCTGGCCCATCAAGACTCACTCTCATTTCATCAGTCCATAAAACCTTAGAAAAATCAGTCTTGAGATATTTCTTGGCCCAGTCTTGACGTTTCAGCTTGTGTGTCTTGTTCAGTGGTGGTCGTCTTTCAGCCTTTCTTACCTTGGCCATGCCTCTGAGTATTGCACACCTTGTGCTTTTGGGCACTCCAGTGATGTTGCAGCTCTGAAATATGGCCAAACTGGTGGCAAATGGCATCTTGGCAGCTGCACGCTTGACTTTTCTCAGTTCATGGGCAGTTATTTTGCGCCTTGGTTTTTCCCCACGCTTCTTGCGACCCTGTTGACTATTTTGAATGAAACGCTTGATTGTTCGATGATCACGCTTCAGAAGCTTTGCAATTTTAAGAGTGCTGCATCCCTCTGCAAGATATCTCACTATTTTTGACTTTTCTGAGCCTGTCAAGTCCTTCTTTTGACCCATTTTGCCAAAGGAAAGGAAGTTGCCTAATAATTATGCACACCTGATATAGGGTGTTGATGTCATTAGACCACACCCCTTCTCATTACAGAGATGCACATCACCTAATATGCTTAATTGGTAGTAGGCTTTCGAGCCTATACAGCTTGGAGTAAGACAACATGCATAAAGAGGATGATGTGGTCAAAATACTCATTTGCCTAATAATTCTGCACTCCCTGTATACACTGTATATAACCAAGTCCAATGATTGCACTCTCTGGGTTTAGCACAGCAAACAAATGTTTAATGTGAACGTTTTCGGAGCATTCCCTCCTTCCTCAGACAACCAAATAATGAGCAAAACAGTGCTTAAATTGAAATACAAGACCCACCCATATCCCCTGCAACCAATCACAACACGCAATTTAAATCAACAATAATAATATACAGGTGATAGTATCCACATATTTTCAAGAGTACACAAAATTATTCAGTTAGGGATATTAAACTCATATCAAGAAAAACTTATAGTCATAGTGTATATCTCAAGTGTTGTTATAAATCTAATACCAAAACAACAATAAGAATTGAAAAGTAAAAATAGGAATTAAAAATTAAGAATTAAAAAGGAGACACCGCATCATAATCACATCAGACATTTGTTGCACCCTGGTCTGTATCTTTTAAGCGAGTGGGAGTGCGCTGTCCATCTTCATTGTATCTATATACAGTATATATATATATATATATATATATATATATACTGTATATACAGTTGGATGCAAAAGTTTAGGTACCCCTGACAATTTCCATGATTTTCATTTATAAATAATTGGGTGTTTGGATCAACAATTTCATTTTGATCTATCAAATAACTGAAGGACACAGTAATATTTCGGTAGTGAAATGAGGTTTATTAGATTAACAGAAAATGTGCAATATGTATCCAAACGAAATTAGACTGGTGCATACATTTGGGAACCCCAACAGAAATATTGCATCAATATTTAGTAGAGCCTCCTTTAGCAGAAACAACAGCCTCTAGATGCTTCCTATAGCCTGTAATGAGTGTCTGGATTCTGGATGAAGGTATTTTGGACCATTCCTCCTTGCAAAACATCTCCAGTTCAGTTAGGTTTGATAGTTGCCGAGCATGGACAGCCCGCTTCAAATCACCCCACAGATTTTCAATGATATTCAGGTATGGGGACTGGGATGGCCATTCCAGAACATTGTACTTGTTCCTCTGCATAAATGCCAGAGTAGATTTTGAGCAGTGTTTTGGGTTGTTGTCTTGTTAAAATATCCAGCCTCGACGTAACTTCAACTTTGTGATTGATTCTTCAACATTATTCTTAAGTATCTGCTGATATTGAGAGGAATCCATGCGACCCTCAACTTTAACAAGATTCCCAGTACCGGCACTGGCCACACAGTCCCACAGCATGATGGAACATTCACCAAATTTTACTGTGGGTAGCAAGTGTTTGTCTTGGAATGCTGTGTTTTTTTGCCGCCATGCATAACGCCCCTTGTTATGACCAAATAACTCAATCTTTGTTTCATCAGTCCACAGCCCCTTCTTCCAAAATGAAGCTGGCTTGTCCAAGTGAAAAGGCTTCTTCCTCATCACTCTCCAATACAGCTTCTCCTTGTGCAAAGTGCACTGAATTGTTGAACGATGCACAGTGACACCATCTGCAGCAAGATGATGTTGTAGGTCTTTGGAGGTGGTCTGTGGGCTGTTTTTGACCGTTCTCACCATCCTTTGCCTTTGCCTCTCTGATATTTTACTTGGCCTGCCACTTCTGGCCTTAACAAGAACTGTGTCTGTGGTCTTCCATTTCCTCACAGTGGACACTGACAGCTTAAATCTCTGCGATAGCTTTTTGTAGCCTTCCCCTAAACCATAATGTTGAATAATCTTTGTTTTCAGGTCATTTGAGAGTTGTTTTGAGGCCCCCATGTTGCCACTCTTCAGAGGAGAGTCAAAGAGAACAACAACTTGCAATTGGCCACCTTAAATACCTTTTCTCATGATTGGATGCACCTGTCTATGAAGTTCAAGGCTTAATGGGCTCACCAAAACAATTGTGTGTTCCAATTAATCAGTGCAAATCAACAAAATGACAAGGGTGCCCAAATGTATGCACTTGTCTAATTTTGTTTTGATGCATATTGCACATTTTCTGTTAATCCAATAAACCTCATTTCATTACTGAAATATTACTGTGCCCTTCAGTTATTTGATAGATCAAAATGAAGTTGATTATCCAAACACCAAATTATTTATAAATGAAAATCATGGAAATTGTCAGGGGTGCCTAAACTTTTGCATACGACTGTATATAAAGTATATATATATATATATATATATATATATATATATATATATATATATATATATATATATATATATAAAACTCTCTCTCTTATACACACACACAAACAACCCTTTATCCAAACTGCTTGGGATAGGAAAAGGTTTGGATTTTGGAATAGTTTGGATTTTGAAATATTTGTGTCTATTTGGGACAGTTTGGATAGGGGATGGAACCAAGTGTAAAAATATATATATACATAGTAGAGTGCCAACAGATTCCTCAGCTCTTTAAACATAGGCATTGTATGCAGGTAACATTTACAGAGATCAAATGGGCCCTGCTGAAAGTTGCACTGTTGTAGTAAGCTCTTATGAAGGTGATCTGCAAACAGCTTGCCTCATAGGCTTACATGCTAAGGGGGTTCAAGGGGATAACAAAGGAGGAGGGGAACTATGTTTAGGAAAGGTTAGTGAAGGTTGTATGCATCCCTGAAAAGTAGTCTTTAGGGAACGCTTGAAACTTTTAAATCTAGGGGAAGAGTCTTGTGGAGCGAGGCAGACAGTTTAACAAGATGGGGCCAGTCTGGAGAAGTCCAGTAGATGGGAAAGTGAGGAGGTAATAAGAGGAGGAGAGGAGGCAGTCGTGAGAAGAGCGAAAGGGACAGGAGGAAGAGTATCTGGAGACAAGGTCTGAGATAAAGGGGGAGCAGTACAGTTGATGGCCTTGTATGTCAGTCAGAATTTTGTGTTTAATTCTGGAGGCTAGAAGAAGCCAGTGAATGGATTGGCAGAGAGGTGCAGGAGATGAAGAGCAACTTGAAAGGACGAAGAGCCTGGCAGAGGCATTCATTATGGATTGTAAAGGAGCTAGACAGCAGCTAGGGAGACCAGAGGTGATGAAGTTGCAGTAGTATAGGCGGGAAAGGATAAGAGAGTGGATTAAAATCTTAGTTGTCTCTTGTGTAAGAAAATGTTACATTTGTGAGATTTTTTAAGGTGGAAGCGGCAGGAATTGGCCAAAGACAATGTGAGGCGTGAAAAATTGATCTGAGTCAAGTGTGACTCCAAGACATCAGGCATGCAGGGTAGGGGTAATTATGGAGTTATTGACAGTTATAGAAAAATGGGGGGGGGTGGAGATATTGGGAAAATAAGCAGCTCAGTTTTGGACAGGACATCCAGGATGAGATATGAGAAACACAGTTAGTGACAAATGTTAGCAAGGAAGGAGATGGGTCTGGACGCCAAAGTAGGCACATAATGTTTGGATCAAGCTGGATTAGTCATCAAAAACAAAAATCAAGTATGAGATGCGGGCAGAGGAATGGCGTGATGTTTACAATTAATAAATGGTAATTATTTTACGAAGAAAGCATCTTTAAAAATGTTAATGAATGAAAGTGCCCTTGTCTTTAAGAATAATTTTATATACTGTGGATTAAATTGCCAAAGTTTACAATCACTTTCAGTTTAATGCGGCTTTAACATTTTCAGTATGTCAAGATATGTCATCTTGTTTAAATCAATCTGTGAAGGTGATAAAAATGTATGTTGTTTATTTGTTAATAATAGCATATGTAGGATGCCTAGCATACTCAATGGTAATACTCCTTGTGGGTTCCGTTTCATCTCCGAAAAAACCTATTGCAGCAATCAAGCTGTTTCATCTCTAAGCAAGCATTTCTCAAAAAAAAGGCTAACAGCTGAAACACATTGATTGTTGCCGAAGTTTATTTTGGAGCCAAGAAGGAATAAGAACCCATTGGGGGAAATTACCGTTAATGAATCTTGGCTCCAAAACAAATTTCTGCTGCAATCAACGTTTTTCAGCTGTTAGCCAGTCTTTCTCAAGAAATGCTGGCTAACAGCTGAAATGTATTGATTGTTGCAGAAGGTTGTTTTGGAGCCAAAAGGAATAGAACCAATGAGGGTGAATTACCACTGAGGAGTCTGGCTTTTACAACATGATGGCAGTACGAGTATGGACAGAGCAGTATGAATCATGCTTACTGTGTACTCCATAATTGCATAGCCTTGCAAGGTGAAGATTGAGGGAAGATGGGACACTTGCAACTTGAAAAGGTACAAGTGTTATACATTTCCTGAAGTGTTGAGGAGTCTCTTAGCTGCCATCAGCTTATTAAACGGCAATTATTGTAAAAATAATTATATATTCTAAGTGGTTAGAGCATTTCATTTTTAGACTCGCAAACCTTTAATGATGTGATTAACCCCATAAAGGGATTGTATAAGTGGTAGTTTCCCCCTCAGAACCAGCAGTGCTCTGCTGGCCCTGAATGGTACATCTATTGTGTGTTTAACCCCTTTTGCTGGGATTAAACACATAGAGGCCTATTTATCAAGCCGTCAACTGTGCTGCATTCAACGGCACCAATAAGCTAGCCTAACATCGCGGCCGCAGACCTGAATACGCTCTCCATATTTATTAAAAAAGCTGTAAGAAATCCGTGCACCAAGTAAGGGGCGAGGAGCAGCGGACTGTTGTTAACTAACAGTCATCTATCTCGCTGCTATTCGGCTTTTTCCCAACTTTATTTAAACCCTGTCACTAAACACCGCCACTATACTAAAATGTTTAACCCCTATCCCGCTGCTCCCGGACTCCACCGCAACCTAAATAAATGTATTAACCCCTATCCCGCGGCCACCGGACCCCGCCGCAACCTAAATAAAAGTATTAACCCATTTCCCGCTGCTCATGGAGCCCTCGGCAACCAAATAAATGCATTAACCCCTAAACCCCTGGCCTTCCACATCACTACCACTTACTAAACCTATTAACCCCTAAACAGCCAGCCCCCCACATTGCCATAAACTAAATTAAGCTATTAACCCCTAAACCTAACAACCCGCTTACTTTACATTAAATATTAACTCATTCATATCTTATAAATTTAAACTTACATTTAGAATTAAAATAAACTATATTAAACTACTAATTAACCTACTCTATTATACTAAAAATATATTAAACTATTCATTAACCTACCCTATTATACTAAAATTACATTAAACAATTAAATTAACTATATTACATATTTAAACACCTAACCCTGCTCAAATTATTTAAATCTACTATTAAAAATTACTAAGTTACAAAAAATAACAACTAAGTTACACAAAATAAAACAAATTATTAAATATTTAAACTAATTACACCTAATCTAATAGCTTTATGAAAATACCCCCCCCCCCCCCCAAAAAAAAAAAAAAGATAAAAAAAAAAAGATAAAAAAAACCCTAGCCTACAATAAACTACCAATGGCCCTTAAAAGGGCCTTTGCGGGGCATTGTCCCAAAGAAATCAGCTCTTTTACCTGTAAATAAAAATACAAATACCCACAACAGTAAAACCCACCACCCACACAACCAACCCCCCAAATAAAAACCTATCTAAAAAATCTAAGCTCCCCATTGCCCTGAAAAGGGCATTTGTATGGGCATTGCCCTTAAAAGGGCATTTAGCTCTTTTTCAGCCCAAACCCCTAATCTAAAATTAAAACCCACCCAATAAACCCTTAAAAAAACCTAACACTAACCCCGAAGATCCCCTTACAGTTTTTGAAGACTCGACATCCATCCTCAACGAAGCGGCAGAAGTCCTCAGCGAAGCCGGCAGAAGTCCTCAGCGAAGCCGGCAGAAGTCTTCATCCAGACGGCATCTTCTATCTTCATCCATCTGGCGCGGAGCAGCTCCATCTTCAAAACATCCGGCGCGGAGTATCCTCTTCTTACTTACGTCTTCTGAAGAATGAAGTTTCCCTTTAAATGACGTCATCCAAAATGGCATCCCTTACATTCTGATTGGCTAATAGAATTTTATCAGCCAATAGGAATGCAGATGCCGTCTGGATGAAGACTTCTGCCCGCTTGGATGAAGACTTCGGCCGGCTTCGCTGAGGACTTCTGCCGCTTCGTTGAGGATGGATGTCGGGTCTTCAAAAACTGGTGGAAGTGGATCTTCGGGGGTTAGTGTTAGGTTTTTTTAAGCGTTAATTGGGTGGGTTTTAATTTTAGATTAGGGGTTTGGGCGGAAAAAGAGCTAAATGCACTTTTAAGGGCAATGCCCATACAAATGCCCTTTTCAGGGCAATGGGGAACTTAGGTTTTTTAGATATGTTTTTATTTGGGGGGTTGGTTGTGTGGGTGGTGGGTTTTACTGTTGGGGGGTATTTGTATTTTTATTTACAGGTAAAAGCTGATTTCTTTGGGGCAATGCCCCGTAAAAGGCCCTTTTAAGGGCCATTGGTAGTTTATTGTAGGCTGGGGTTGTTTTTTTTTTTTTAGGGGGGGGGTATTTTCATAGGGCTATTAGATTAGGTGTAATTAGTTTAAATATTTGATAATTTATTTTTTATTTTGTGTAACTTAGTGCTTTTTATTTTGTGTAACTTAGTTGTTATTTTTTTAAACTTAGTAATTTTTAATAGTAGATTTAAATAATTTGAGTAGGGTTAGGTGTTTAAATATGTAATATAGTTAGTTTAATTGTTAGTTTAATGTAATTTTAGTATAATAGGGTAGGTTAATAGTTTAATATAGTTTAATGTAATTTTAGTATAATAGTTAGGGTAGGTTCATTAGTAGTTTAATATAGTTTATTTTAATTCTAAAGGTAAGTTTAAATTTATTATAAGATAGGGATGAGTTAATATTTATTGTAAAGTTAACGAGTTGTTAGGTTTAGGGGTTAATAGCTTAGTTTATTTTAGGGGGGGTTAATCGGTTTAGTAAGTGGTAGTGATGTGGGAGGCCAGGGGTTTAGGGGTTAATACATTTATTTAGTTGGGGTGGGCTCGGGGAGCAGCGGTATAGGGGTTAATACTTTTATTTAGTTGCAGTGGGGTCAGGGAGCGGCGGAATAGGGGTTAATACCTTTTATTTAGGTTGCGGCAATGTCGGGGCGGCAGATTAGGGGTGTTTAGACTCGGGGCTTATGTTAGGTGTAAACGTAACTTTTATTCAACCATAGAAATCAATGGGATATCTGGCAGCATCGAACATAAGCTTTCGGTGCTTTCAGACTCCCATTGATTCCTATGGCATCCGCAGCCTCCAGGGTGGCGGATTGAAAACTAGGTACGCTGGGACGGAATAGTGGCGAGCGTACCTGTTAGAAATTTGATAACTTGCAAAAGTTGTCAGATAGTGCCAAATTTGTATTCAGAACATCTGTAATGATGTAAGCATCGATCTGTGTCGGACTGAGACCGGCGGATCGTATGTTACGTCACAAATTTCAACTTTTGCCGGTCTGTAGGCTTTGAAAAATAGGGCGAATCTGGCTTGCCATAATTACGCTGCGGAATTCCAGTGTATTTGCAGTTGACGGCTTGATAAATAGGCCTCATATAATTAAAGGGTCAGTAGTCTTAAAATTACATGCTCTTACAAATTAGAGCCTGACATCTTTTGACTATAATGACCATTTAAATGATACAGCAACTTGCATAAGATATTGTACAATTTTGGATATAGGATTTTCCGATTAGTCTAATTCGGTCACATGACAAAGTAATTTGAAAGACAGAGAAGATACAAAGGACACAGATTCTGAACTCTCTTTACAAACATAGGCTTTCCCTAACATTTTTATTTTATTTAAATATATATTGTGCACACACCATTTGTTTATTTTTCTATATGTGATTTTTATTTATAAAGATTCATCATGTCTTTAGTTTGTTTTAGAGCTCTCTTATGTTTAGTATAATTGTAAACATTCATCTCCCCTGTATAGTGCAAGATAAAAAATGCAAGATAAAAAAAAATATTTATTATTATTTTTAATAATAATAATAATAATAATAATAAGTTAGATACCATTATACTGTAAAACATAACAATATAGTGTTTCCATGGTATAAACTAACTGCAGAAAAAAATGCATATTCCCACAATATGGTAATAAGTAATGCATAAAATACAACCTAAGCTATCATTTTTTTACGGCTTCATGAATACTTAAGAATGTTGTTATTTTTTTTTGTAATGTACATAACGATATTATATTAAGCTTGGAATATATATAAATTTAATCATCCGCCTCTAGTAGATTGAACCAATTAAAAAAAAGAACAATTTTATATTTCATTTCAGCAGACTGTAGAATTTAAACTTTATATCCAGCTTATATAACTAAATAAGTTGTTTCTATTGTTGGTGTTTTTCCCCCCTGCCAGAATAATCTTTTACATTCCTTGTGGCAGCAAAAAGGTTAAGAAAAATGTATAAGCAAAGTCTGGAAACAATTATAAATAAGTACAGTATCTGAAGGAAGACAGGGAGATTTTATTTTTCACTAAGAACTAGATCTGCTAGTCATCAGAGGAGGGGGAAAAAGTGAAACAAATTTCAGCACAACTTGTTTTGAAAATCTACCACTAAAGACATTATCAAAGCCATGACACAGGCTGCAGAGAACAAAGACAGTCCTTGCCAAGAATAATACATCTTCATTCATTTAACACCTAGCACTCAGTAGGTGACTTTACTTCATTCTTGTGGAGCAATTGCCAGTAGGTCCCTCACATGTAAGTGGTTAAGGAGACATTAAATTGAATAGTTTATAATGCAAAAACTTAATTTATGGTTAAAATTGGAAATATAATGTGGAAAAATATTATAAAATATATTAATATACAAACACACACTATGGGGCCAAAAGTTTGTGGACAGCTGACCATAACACCTATTAAACATCTTTTTCCAAAACCATGGGTATAAATAAGGAGTCCCCCTCCTTCCTTCACAGCTATGATGGACGGAATTCTTCTGGGAAGGCTTCCTATACGATTTTGTAGTGTGTATGTGGGAATTTGCGACCATTTAGCCAAAAGAGCATTTGTAAGGTCAAACACTGATGTTGGATGTGAAGGCCTGGCTGATAATTTGCGTCAAAATTTATCACAAAAGGTCTTTAATGGGGTTGAGTTCAGAGAGATAGAATTATTATTTAACTTTATTTGTCAGGGAAGAAAAGTTAGTAGCCCAGAGGGAAAAAAGTTACTAGTCTACTCAGTGTTAAAGATAAGTCAAATATTTTACTTATTCACCACAATTTATTACTCATCCTGGACTAGAGGATATTTCCATCCGTGTGTGTGTGTGTGTGTATGTATATATATATATATGTATATATATATATATATATATATATATATATATATATGTGTGTGTGTGTGTATGTGTGTTTATATGTATGTATGTATATAGCATTAGGATTGTGTTAGACAAAAACATATTTTTTTAACTAAAAGAATGCAATGACATAAACCTGAGAGAAATTAAAAGTGATGGCTAAATCAATAATTTGCTGCTCTGTACATGTCTTGTGAAACCCTTAAATATATTTTCAGTGACCGATAATTCCTTTGGGAAAGGAGCCTTGATTATATAGCCTTTAGAGTCTAAAAGGCTTTCCATATGAACTGAATTATCTATGACATGTACCTTCAGACGCTTGTAATCTGATATTTCATGTAAATTTAGACCATACCTCGTATGTGAGCCTCTGGCAATGTAACATTTATTCAGGAGCTCAGATAAGGGAAAAAAAGAAAATCTGACATTTTTGTTAATCTACAGTCGTTAACATGGAATTTCAAACGTAAAGGGCATAAAAGTATCTAATTTGCTGTAGTAAATGAAAGAAAAACAAACTTTGCATTTCCCTTTCCTTTTCGGGATATGTACAGTAACCTAATTCCGTTTTCTTACAGAA
This sequence comes from Bombina bombina, assembly GCF_027579735.1. Classification (NCBI taxonomy): domain Eukaryota; kingdom Metazoa; phylum Chordata; class Amphibia; order Anura; family Bombinatoridae; genus Bombina; species Bombina bombina. The sequence goes on from NC_069501.1 coordinate 1,101,209,203, forward strand.
AAAAATACTATCCATCAGTTCCATTGTAAGTTTAAATCCAGCATAAGCAAATCATTTCTACCAGTAACAGAAGCAGCTGAGCAAATGAGATCCTAGATCCTTTCTCAGCGTACTGGTCATTGGGGGACCTAGGTTATTAGAGGTCATATTCATGTCATATACACAGGGTGTACAAGTAATTTTGTTTTATATCAGCAAACTGGACCAGCATATTAGAATCATCTCTTTATTTAACCAGGTTTGGTGCTATATTAAACATGTACACTAATCTGGTGCTGGAAAGGAACAAACTGCATGCTGGGCTCCTCTTTCTGCTGGGACACTGGTGATGTAGTAAGGGTTAACCTGCAACTACAACTCTAAATAACCACTTGCTAGTTCTTCTGTGTATTGAATATGTGTTCTCTTCTGTTTGCCAAAGTGCAGCCCCCGTTACTTGCGACATTATGTGCAATCTTATTCTTCTCACGATAGTGTACCTTGTGCATGTTATTCCCACTGTAAATCTGTACTGGGCCTTTCTGTGTATCTTTAGAAAAACGGAGAACATATTTTTTGCTATAATGTGCACTTACAAAGGTCTCTGTTCCATCTTTCTAGTTTGTGCCAATATACCTATTATACAACAATCGTCAGTGACTCTGCGTATCAGTTAACCCCAGACAAGCCTTGGTGCAAAAACTCATAGGGAAAATTACCAAACAAAAACATTAACACAACACAGAGAGAGTCTGGCACTCTCTAGCTGTGTGTTTGCAAGATAGTGACAGATTTTCTATTTGTTTTGTAATTTTCCCTATGGGCTTTGCACCCAAGATGGTCTGTCTGGTGAGGCCTGTGTTATCCTTGTTTTATCTCAGTCTGTTTGACTGAAAGCTTGCATTGCATTGCTGTAGGTTAGGGACCCAGGGAGCAAGAGACCTTGACATGGTCCTGGAATTAAACCATTTAACTAAATGCTGAAACTAACTCTTCCACTTCTTTTTTAATCAGAATAAAATATAGGGGACACCCTTGGTCAGAGCAAACAAATAATTTGTATACATGGAATATATCTAACAAAATAGACAGTGATATAATGATAGGCCAAATCATATAACAGAATACAATAGGTCAAACAATATATGACAAAGGTAACAAAGTCCCATAAAACAAAAGCAGGGTGTTAGAAAAGGGACCCAGGGGTGAACGGTAAATCCAGGTCCAGGCAGCTGTCTGTGGGTAGTTCAAGGCCAAGATCAGCAATCTGTTAAAAGTATAAAGAAACAGAAGCGCCACATGGCCAAGTACTGTATGGATACGTGAGAAATGATGTGTAGAATGTTTACACTCACATTTAGTAAAGCACCCCTCTTGGTGCAAATAGAGTAGAGTATAACTTTTGTATTAAGCCTGATGAAACAGTCACTGGATGACTGAGAAACGCGTTGCTTGTTTTTAACTGTTTTAAAATAAAGTAAGTTTTGCACTTACTACTTGCTGCCATACCATTTATTCTGATTTACACCCTGATATTTAATGTACCACCTTTTGGATATTTTATCCTGATCCATTGGAGTTTGAGTCACACCGGAGGCCAGTCTGCTGGGTGACTGATTCCAGCCTGCTCTATTTGCACCAAGAGGGGTGCTTTACTAAATGTGAGTGTAAACAATCTACACACCATATAAATATACAAGAAGTACGGCTGCACTGGACACAGAGACACAAATATCCAACGTGGTAAAAAAAAGTGTTTTAATGGGAATAAGCATAAAAACAAAAAATCAAACTGACATAGAAAAATACAAAAAATGTACTGATCACTCCCTGTCCGGAGTGATCAGAAGGGCAGCAAGGAAAAACTGCATGCAGTTTTCTATGTCAGTTTGATTTTTATGCTTATTCCCATTAAAACACTTTTTTACCACGTTGGATATTTGTGTCTCTGTGTCCAGTGCAGCCGTACTTCTTGTAGATTTATTTGGCTGTTTGCTTGCCCTGGTGTCCTGGGCGGAGACACCGTTCGTTTGGCTCCTGGACCGTGACGTCATCTTGTAGGAGGGGGCGAGATTGTGTACTCGCCGAAGACACACTGAAGAAACGCTGTGCGGCTCTCTCTGGTGGAAGACTGGTAAGCACCGCTTCATTTCCCTGCTATGCCTTAATCTACACACCATGTTTTACGTATCCATACAGTACTAGACCATGTAGCCCTTCTGTTTCTTTATTCTTTTTTAATCAGATGTGTGTTTGCAAGAGAGTGCCAGACTTTTTATGTGTTGTGTTAATTTTGCCTATGGGCTTTGCACACAGGCTGGCTGCCTTAGTCACTAAAAACTGTGGAGCTGGCTGTAAGATTTGCAGGGTCAGGAGATGTGTACCCAGTCTGGTGAATATATATATATTATCTATCTAACTATGCAAACATTTACATTAACCTGTTTATTTTTCCATCAATCCTGGTTCCGCTATGAATCATATATAATTTCCAAGTTTCAGATGTATATATGTTTTTCTTTTATTGATATTGCATTAGACCGTGTACTTTTAAACCAGTTCATATTTTTTCAAGGGGGCAAAATGTTGATGGAAATTCATAATGCTGCAGGCTGATTATTATCTGGAGAACATCATTTTAAGATTTAAAAAATACGCCTGTGATTTGTGTATCCATTCATCGACATTTAAGTAAATGTACTCAAACAAATGAAAATGATGATCATCCTGCAGTTTCTTATGCAAATCTAAAGTCATGGTGGGTCCATTGCTGCATTTAATCAAATCATTTTCTCGGCGATGTCAATGCTTCTGGCTTGTAAACAATGGGGCAAAGATAGTGACTCAGCAAACTAAAGAAAATGGTACCCCATGCAAGTCTGTTACTAAAACAATGTTATTTTTACTAGTTTACATAAAAAAAAAAAACAACAAAAAAAAAAAAACAACACACATTTGAAATTTTGTTTTGCTTTCCAGAAATCCTGGAATGTGTAAACTAAACTACAAACTTAAAGTGACATAAAACACAAAATGAAAAAACACATTTTATTTCATGATTCAGGCAGAAAATACAATTTTAAACAACTTTCCAATTTACTTCAATTATTAAAAATTTGCTTCATTCACTTTGTATCATTTGTTGAAGGAGAAGCAATTCAGTAAGCTGAACACATCTGGTAAGCCAATATCGAGAAAGATAAGTGCAACCAACAATCACCAGCTAGCTCCTAATAGTGCCTTTCTGCTCCTGAGCATACCTATGTATGCTTTTTAACTAAGGATACCAAGAGAATTAAGCAAATTTGATAACAGAAGTAAATTGGAAATTTGTTTAAATTACATGCTCTATTTGAATCATGAAAGAAAAAAAAGGGGGGTTTTATATCCCTTTTAATGCTCTCTCCATTCTTGAATGTGTCTAAAGGCACATATTTTAACAAGGCTTATAGTAATCTTTACCTATAAAGAAAATTGTTCTGGAACACTGAGAATTTTAAACCAAATACAATAATTGTGCTTATGTCAAGAATATAGAATGTAATGCGTACATTCACTAAAATCCAGTGAGATGCAATTTGTAAGCCAACTCCATATCTAAACCTAGTTTCCTAACCATACGCAGCTTGTTTTCCCTTAAAGGAACAGTCTAGTATAAACTAAAACTTTCATTTTTCAGATAGGACTTTTAATTTTAATCAACTTGCCAATTTACTTTTATCATCAAATTTGCTTTTTTCTCTTGGTATTCTCAGTTTAAACTAAACATAGGTAGGCTCATATGCTAATTTCTAAGCCTTTGAGGGCTGCCTCTTATCACAGGCTTTTTAAATCTCTTTTCAACACAAAGAGACAGAAAGTACACGTGGGCTATATAGATAACACTGTGTTCAGACACAGGGGGTTATTTAAGATTTAGCACAAAACAATGCTAATTTTAAGACAATAGATAATAAACAGTCACAGTCATGTGATCAGGGGGCTGGAAGAAGGTTCCTAGATACAAGATAATAACAGAGGTAAAAAGTATATTAATATAACTGTGTTGGTTATGCAAAACCGGGGAATGGGTAATAAAGGGATTATCTATCTTTTAAAACAATAACAATTCTATGGTAGACTGTCCCTTTAAAGGGATAGGGAAGTCACAATTAAACTTAAATGATTAAAGAGGGGCGGAGCTAACCGCTGACAAGCATGGCAGCACAATTGTGGAGCTCTACAGCAGAATTCTAAGAAAAGCGACAAAAAACAGAATTTTCTCCAACGGTGTGTCCGGTCCACGGCGTCATCCTTACTTGTGGGATATTCTCTTCCCCAACAGGAAATGGCAAAGAGTCCCAGCAAAGCTGGTCACATGATCCCTCCTAGGCTCCGCCCACCCCAGTCATTCGACCGACGGACAGGAGGAAATATATATAGGAGAAACCATATGATACCGTGGTGACTGTAGTTAGAGAAAATAATTCATCAGACCTGATTAAAAAAACCAGGGCGGGCCGTGGACCGGACACACCGTTGGAGAAAGTAATTTATCAGGTAAGCATAAATTCTGTTTTCTCCAACATTGGTGTGTCCGGTCCACGGCGTCATCCTTACTTGTGGGAACCAATACCAAAGCTTTAGGACACGGATGAAGGGAGGGAGCAAATCAGGTCACCTAAACGGAAGGCACCACAGCTTGCAAAACCTTTCTCCCAAAAATAGCCTCCGAAGAAGCAAAAGTATCAAATTTGTAAAATTTGGCAAAAGTGTGCAGTGAAGACCAAGTCGCTGCCTTACATATCTGGTCAACAGAAGCCTCGTTCTTGAAGGCCCATGTGGAAGCCACAGCCCTAGTGGAGTGAGCTGTGATTCTTTCAGGAGGCTGCCGTCCGGCAGTCTCATAAGCCAAACGGATAATGCTTTTAAGCCAAAAGGAAAGAGGTAGAAGTCGCTTTTTGACCTCTCCTTTTACCAGAATAAACAACAAGGAAGATGTTTGTCTGAAATCTTTAGTAGCCTCTAAATAGAAGTTTAGAGCACGGATAACGTCCAAATTGTGTAACAAACGTTCCTTCTTTGAAACTGGATTTGGACACAATCTCCTGGTTAATATTTTTGTTAGAAACAACTTTAGGAAGAAAACCAGGCTTAGTACGCAAAACCACCTTATCTGCATGGAACACCAGATAAGGAGGAGAACACTGCAGAGCAGATAACTCTGAAACTCTTCTAGCAGAAGAAATTGCAACCAAAAACAAAACTTTCCAAGATAGTAACTTAATATCTACGGAATGTAAGGGTTCAAACGGAACCCCTTGAAGAACTGAAAGAACTAGATTTAGACTCCAGGGAGGAGTCAAAGGTCTGTAAACAGGCTTGATCCTAACCAGAGCCTGAACAAATGCTTGAGCATCTGGCACAGCTGCCAGTCTTTTGTGTAGTAAGACAGATAAAGCAGAGATCTGTCCCTTTAGAGAACTTGCAGATAAACCTTTCTCCAAAACTTCTTGAAGAAAGGAGAGAATCTTAGGAATTTTTATCTTATTCCATGGGAATCCTTTGGATTCACACCAACAGATATATTTTTTTCCATATTTTATGGTAAATTTTTCTAGTTACAGGTTTTCTGGCCTGAACCAGAGTATCTATCACCGAATCTGAAAACCCACGCATTGATAGAATCAAGCGTTCAATCTCCAAGCCGTCAGTTGGAGGGAGACCAGATTTGGGTGTTCGAATGGACCTTGAACAAGAAGGTCCTGTCTCAAAGTTAGCTTCCATGGTGGAGCCGATGACATATTCACCAGGTCTGCATACCAAGTCCTGCGTGGCCACGCAGGAGCTATCAAGATCACCGAGGCCCTTTCCTGATTGATCCTGGCTACCAGCCTGGGAATGAGAGGAAATGGTGGGAATACGTAAGCTAGGTTGAAAGTCCAAGGTGCTACTAGTGCATCTACTAGAGTCGCCTTGGGATCCCTGGATCTGGACCCGTAGCAAAGAACCTTGAAGTTCTGACGAGACGCCATCAGATCCATGTCTGGAATGCCCCATAATTGAGTTATTTGGGCAAAGATTTCCGGATGGAGTTCCCACTCCCCCGGATGAAATGTCTGACGACTCAGAAAATCCGCTTCCCAATTTTCCACTCCTGGGATGTGGATCGCAGACAAGTGGCAGGAGTGATCCTCCGCCCATTGAATTATTTTGGTCACTTCTTTCATCGCCAGGGAACTCTTTGTTCCCCCTTGATGATTGATATAAGCAACAGTCGTCATGTTGTCTGATTGGAACCTTATGAATTTGGCCTTTGCAAGTTGAGGCCAAGCTCTGAGAGCATTGAATATCGCTCTCAGTTCCAGAATGTTTATCGGGAGAAGAGACTCTTCCCGAGACCATAGACCCTGAGCTTTCAGGGATTCCCAGACCGCACCCCAGCCCACTAGACTGGCGTCGGTCGTGACAATGACCCACTCTGGCCTGTGGAAGCTCATTCCCTGGGACAGATGGTCCAGGGTCAGCCACCAACGGAGTGAATCTCTGGTCTTTTGATCTACTTGAATCATTGGAGACAAGTCTGTATAATCTCCATGCCACTGTTTGAGCATGCACAGTTGTAATGGTCTTAGATGAATTTGTGCAAAAGGAACTATGTCCATTGTTGCAACCATCAATCCTATTACTTCCATGCACTGCGCTATGGAAGGACGAGGAACAGAATGAAGTACTTGACAAGAGCTTAGAAGTTTTGATTTTCTGACCTCTGTCAGAAAAATCCTCATTTCTAAGGAATCTATTATTGTTCCCAAGAAGGGAACTCTTGTTGACGGGGACAGAGAACTCTTTTCTTTGTTCACCTTCCATCCGTGAGATGTGAGAAAGGCTAGAACGATGTCCGTATGAGCCTTTGCCTTTGACAGGGACGACGCTTGTATTAGAATGTCGTCCAAGTAAGGTACTACTGCAATGCCCCTTGGTCTTAGAACCGCTAGAAGGGACCCTAGCACCTTTGTGAAAATCCTTGGAGCAGTGGCTAATCCGAATGGAAGAGCCACAAACTGGTAATGTTTGTCCAGAAAAGCGAACCTTAGGAACTGATGATGTTCCTTGTGGATAGGGATATGTAGGTACGCATCCTTTAGATCCACGGTAGTCATAAATTGACCTTCCTGGATGGTGGGTAGAATCGTTCGAATAGTTTCCATTTTGAACGATGGTACCCTGAGAAATTTGTTTAGGATCTTCAAATCCAGAATTGGTCTGAACGTTCCCTCTTTTTTGGGAACTACGAACAGATTGGAATAAAATCCCATTCCTTGTTCCTTTATTGGAACTGGGTGTATCACTCCCATCTTTAACAGGTCTTCTACACAATGTAAGAATGCCTGTCTCTTTATTTGGTTTGAGGATAAGTGAGACTTGTGGAACCTTCCCCTTGGGGGTAGTTCCTTGAATTCCAGGAGATAACCTTGAGAAACTATTTCTAGCGCCCAAGGATCCTGAACATCTCTTGCCCAAGCCTGAGCAAAGAGAGAGAGTCTGCCCCCCACCAGATCCGGTCCCAGATCGGGGGCTACTCCTTCATGCTGTTTTGTTAGCAGTGGCAGGCTTCTTGGCCTGCTTACCCTTGTTCCAGACTTGCATTGGTTTCCAGGCTGGTTTGGGTTGTGAGGCATTACCCTCTTGCTTAGAGGATGCAGAATTAGAGGCTGGTCCATTTCTGCGGAAGGGACGGAAATTAGGCTTATTTTTAGCCTTAAAAGACCTATCCTGTGGAAGGGCGTGGCCCTTTCCCGCAGTGATGTCTGAAATAATCTCTTTCAAATCAGGTCCAAATAAAGTTTTACCTTTGAAAGGAATGTTAAGCAATTTTGTCTTGGATGACACATCCGCTGACCAAGACTTTAGCCAAAGCGCTCTGCGCGCCACAATAGCAAACCCTGAATTTTTCGCCGCTAATTTTGCTAATTGCAAAGCGGCATCTAAAATAAAAGAGTTAGCCAATTTAAGTGCGTGAACTCTGTCCATAACCTCCTCATATGGAGTTTCTCTACTGAGCGACTTTTCTAGTTCCTCGAACCAGAACCACGCTGCTGTAGTGACAGGAACAATGCATGAAATTGGTTGTAGAAGGTAGCCTTGCTGTACAAAAATCTTTTTAAGCAAACCCTCCAATTTTTTATCCATAGGATCTTTGAAAGCACAACTATCTTCGATAGGAATAGTAGTGCGTTTGTTTAGAGTAGAAACTGCCCCCTCGACCTTGGGGACTGTCTGCCATAAGTCCTTTCTGGGGTCGACCATAGGAAATAATTTCTTAAATATAGGGGGAGGAACAAAAGGTATGCCGGGCTTTTCCCACTCTTTATTTACTATGTCCGCCACCCGCTTGGGTATAGGAAAAGCGTCGGGGGGCACCAGAACCTCTAGGAACCTGTCCATCTTGCATAATTTCTCTGGAATGACCAAATTGTCACAATCATCCAGAGTAGATAATACCTCCTTAAGCAGTGCGCGGAGATGTTCTAATTTAAATTTAAATGTCACAACATCAGGTTCAGCTTGATGAGAAATTTTTCCTGAATCTGAAATTTCTCCCTCAGACAAAACCTCCCTCATGGCCCCTTCAGATTGGTGTGAGGGTATGACAGAACAATTATCATCAGCGTCCTCTTGCTCTTCAGTGTTTAAAACAGAGCAATCGCACTTTCTCTGATAAGTAGGCATTTTAGATAAAAGATTTGCTATGGAGTTATCCATTACAGCCGTTAATTGTTGCATGGTAATAAGTATTGGCACACTAGATGTACTAGGGGCCTCCTGCATGGGCAAAACTGGTGTAGACACAGTAGGAGATGATGTAGTATCATGTTTACTCCCCTCATTTGAGGAATCATCTTGGGCAATATCATTATTTGTGGCAGTACTGTCCTTACTTTGTTTGGACGCTATGGCACAATTATCACAAATTTAAATGGGGAGACACATTGGCTTTCATACATATAGAACATAGCTTATCTGAAGGTACAGACATGTTAAACAGGCTTAAACTTGTCAACAAAGCACAAAAAACGTTTTAAAATAAAACCGTTACTGTCACTTTAAATTTCAAACAGAAAACACTTTATTACTGAATATGTGAAAAAGTATGAAGGAATTGTTCAAAAATTACCAAATTTCACCACAGTGTCTTAAAGCCTTAAAAGTATTGCACACCAAATTTCAGAGCTTTAACCCTTAAAATAACGGAACCGGAGCCGTTTTTCAATTTAACCCCTATACAGTCCCAGATACAGTCTTTGCTAAGACCCAACCAAGCCCTGAGGGGAATACGATACCAAATGACACCTTCTAAAAGCTTTTTCAGAGATTCTTAGATCCTCACACATGCATCTGCATGCCCTGCTCTCAAAAAACAACTGCGCATTAATGGCGCGAAAATGAGGCTCAGTCTATGACTAGAAAGGCCCCCTGACTGAAAAAGGTGTCCAATACAGTGCCTGCCATTTTATAAACGTTCCCCAAGATTATAAATGTCAATTGTTAGCCTAAATTTGGATAATATGCACAAATAAAGCAATCGATTTAGCCCATAAAAATGTCTACCAGTTTTTTTAGCCCATAATAAGCCCTTTATTCTGTTTGTTTTTGACTAAGAAAATGGCTTACCGGTCCCCATGAGGGGAAATGACAGCCTTCCAGCATTACACAGTCTTGTTAGAAATATGGCTAGTCATACCTTAAGCAGAAAAGTCTGCTAACTGTTTCCCCCAACTGAAGTTACTTCATCTCAACAGTCCTATGTGGAAACAGCAATCTATTTTAGTTACTGTCTGCTAAAATCATCTTCCTCTTACAAACAGAAATCTTCATCCTTTTCTGTTTCAGAGTAAATAGTACATACCAGCACTATTTTAAAATAACAAACACTTGATAGAAGAATAAAAACTACATTTAAACACCAAAAAACTCTTAACCATCTCCGTGGAGATGTTGCCTGTGCAACGGCAAAGAGAATGACTGGGGTGGGCGGAGCCTAGGAGGGATCATGTGACCAGCTTTGCTGGGACTCTTTGCCATTTCCTGTTGGGGAAGAGAATATCCCACAAGTAAGGATGACGCCGTGGACCGGACACACCAATGTTGGAGAAAAAATGTTTAACAGGACATCCTCACCCTCATTTGAAGTTACTACAGTCTCCTGAGCATATCCGTAAGGGATAGAATGAACAGTACCATAGCATGTGCTTCCGATACTAACATCTTTTCTCAAGGCCTACATCCCTAGCGAGCAGAGGATGCGTCGTGTGGATCCTCTGCATATAATCGTTGCAGTAATTAAAAAAGCACTGTAAAACTCTCCTCCACTATCATCTGTTACGAACTACCACAGAGGAGAATGGAGGCAGCACTACTCCTAGCGATGAAAAGATTGGGCAACAAAATGGATCTACATTTCACCCAGCTCTCACGCTGTTTTTCTGACTGCTACCATACCTACAGCCTTCAAGATGGTGACCTACTCCCTCCCATGCCGCCTACTGAGTCCTTAGTACTCAGCACATCTGAAGCAGACTGGACTTGGGGGCCGACCGCTATTCCTCAGGATGAGGTTGGAGATCACGCCTCTATGAGGACAAGAGTTCAGAAGACAGAGTCAGTGGGTCACTCACGCATAAGCCGATGGAGATATTGAAGTGAGACCCGTTTGTCACCAGCAGATGGGAGGCCCCAGCCCTCGGATGCTGACCCACTTATTCTCCATGTTCAACTAGCAGGTGAAACTAATGCTCACATCCCCGCTGCCCACGCACTCACCTCCGGCATGCAAGATCCACTTATCTTCAAGGGAGCTCGCAGTGGAACAGTGAGTTTAATGTCAGCCCAACACTCTTCAGGTATCAGCTGTACTGGACATCCTTCTCAGATGAGTGTCAAGTCCCTTCTCACGGAGGGTGAGAGCGACCTCCAGTACCCTCTCCTGTTGGCAGAGTTGAGAGCATCACCAAAAGATAACCTATCAGAGAGAGGGTTGATAGTTTGGGGATTAGAATCTTTTGCGCCAGACATACGCTCAAGACCCCTGATCAATGGCAAGTCAGGTATCGGCTAATTTGTATATAGCTAATCACTAACTGTGCGCAGCAGTAGCAGAGACTTGCCGATTAATGTAACAGAGACTCGGTAGTATATGACACCTTAACAGTCGATGCCACAGACCGAGCGCATACCTCTGAGTGCTGGCGGCCACTTTGTGAGTCTCACCAGGTAGCGATTAATGCTCTCTGCTTGACAGCCTCCTCGGATTGATAATGAAGCTTTGCATACTCCCATACACATATAAATGGATTCTTCTGTAAACTGAGCAGTTTTTAAGACTTGACCACTTAATATTAGAACGGCTCATATAAGCATAAAGGAAATGATTCCATATCTATAGAACCCTTATACATATGCGGATAACGACCCTGAGGTTTGATACACGATCATATGTATACACGGAGTATTAACTGGCCTGCAGTTGGTGGGCATTGGGTGTAATGGGAGACATGTTACAGCGCAAGAGAGACTTTAGCTCCCAATATTCTGAAGTCCCCAGTTCTCTTCATATAATGTTATGTTTTTGCTGTTAAATTATTCTGCCATAAGTTCCCTGTTATATTTTTGGCTTGATCTTTACTAGCCTACTTAGGTTTAAAGTTTTACATCCAGGCTTTTCCAGCTTTATGATATATCCCATATCCCTACGTATACTTGCCGGAAACTTAGTAGCGCAATGCTGCCTATACAATCCCACACTAGAAATATGGTCAGGCGAAATATCCCCATATCTTCAATTTACTCTAATAAGTTAAATACCTGAGTATTTTGTGCTCTAGTATGGACCTACTAATGTATCGTTTAATGTACCTATGTTTATAAGTGTGTGTTTTTCTTTTTTTATCTATATATTTATTGATGGCAGGCTATGTTGTGTATCTATATATGTTTTAGAGAAAGCAACCTAAGTGATGACTACTACTTTATATATGTGTCTATATGTGTATATGTACCTAAGCGCAAAGGCATATGTGTGTGTTTATTTATACTGACTGGATTACTTCTAATTCTCACTCAAATACTACAACCAGTCCTCCTACTGCAGCAGTGGCTGATAGTGGGTACTAATCAGGCCTGTGCTTATTCCCCTTACATACAATCCTATAAATCCTCTAGTATGTCTAGAACTTGGCTAAATGTTTTCTTAGAGGTCAAATGTCCTTCTGTTATCTATAACTGGAAAGGTGAGATAGGCTAGATCATTGGATTACTGGAGTCTTATCCATTACATCCTGTAGTTAGGACCGTTTAGGTAGCCATTTTGTTTGTTTAAACCTGACATTTTAATGTTGTGTGAGGAGCCTCTGTCGGGCTATTAATTAAAGGAGTATGTTAGTTATAAATGCTCACGGCCATTTCCAGGCTGGCAGCAGTATTGTCCCCTCCCTATTTGTTGAATAGCCCTGGCTGTATGACCCTCTACTACCCTTATTTGCTCCACTTCTATGAGGTAGGTCAGACTTATATTATCGCAACAGCTCTTATTTAGATAATCAAACTCTCATAGTTATGGCTGAGTGCGGTATCTATGTCTGAAAGAGCCCTATTGCACCTTAACTTGATACTTTTTGCTATATATATGCCATGTTCTCTCAGTGCTTTCATGTTACTAACCTGAAAGAAAACAACACATTCCTCAGTTTTTCATCTTTACTTGTGGTATAAATGGGAGACAACCCTTTTTTTTTTCAGTAAGCACTTACTAGTTTAAAATCCCAACTGGCTCCGCCCCCCATCCCCCACCTTTTCCCTCACCTTATTTCGAGCGGCTCTTGCCTGCTGCATCCCCCTTCCCTGAATAATCTTTAAGCCAACCCCCTCTTGTTCTAATTACTTTAAAATTGATATCCTACTGTTGATTCCCAAGGACAATATGGGGCCCAGTGCTATTTTTTCCATGATATTATACTACAAAACTGAAGTCTTCTTGTAGAGTGTCCAAATCCCCTCCTAATACTTTAGATAAAGTGGTTTATACTATTCCTTTTACATATTGTCCAGGTCTAGGCTAATCTTCTTGCTCCTTCATTTCTCTAATCACATATTGCTCTACCATTTTATTAATAACTACCTATATTTACTTCATATGAATCTCATAAAGGTATTGAGGTTGGTATACTTTGAATTCGTGGACCTGATAGTACTTTTGTAATAGCATTGTATACTCTCTTATTTGTCATTGATTTGTGACGCATTTTTTCTATGTTGTATTTACTTAAGGCTTCAATAAAAAAAAACAAAAAAAAAAAAACAAATGATTAAGCAAGAACATGCCATTTTAAAACACTTTTAAATTCACTTTGATTTTCAATTGTATTGTACAGGTAGCCCTCAATTTACGCCGGGGTTAGGTTCACCGAGGGCCACCTGTATTCCCTTGGTATCCTCTGTTCAAAAAGAATATGTACACATTCTACGTTACTGGGAGCAAGATGGTGATTGGTGGCTATACATTTTTGTCTCTTGCCATTGGCTGACTAGATATGCTCAGCTAGCTACCAGTAGTGCATAGCTGCTCCTTCAGCAAAGGATAGAAAGAGAATGAAGCAATTCATATTATAAAAGTAAATTGGAAAGATGATTAAAATTGTAGGCTCTATTTCAATCATGAAAGAAAAAAATGTGTTTCATGTCCATTTAATGAACTCACAAAGGTCATATTTGTGTAAAACGTCTAATTTATTCAAGTTACCATCAAGAGATGAAAAGCTATTTTCAAATGAGTCCATTTTACTGAAAACAAAGATATAGTTTGTATATGAAAGGAGAGGTAGACTGATAAAATGTATGGTTATTAATACAAGACATCTTTTTTATTGTACACAGATTATTATTTTTATAAAATGCATGTGGGTCACACAAAATGCAGGTGTTTTGGATCTTGTGCCCTTTCTTAATAAAAACCCTCAGCCATTATGGGCATACATTAATATGCTTTGTTTAATCACAGAAAATAAAAACATAATTTATGTAAAAACTTACCTGATAAAGTCATTTCTTTCATATTAGCAAGAGTACATGAGCTATTGACGTATGGGATATACATTCCTACCAGGAGGGGCAAAGTTTCCCAAACCTCAAAATGCCCACAAATACACCCCTCACCACACCCACAATTCAGTTTAACGAATAGCCAAGAAGTGGGGCGATAAGAAAGGAACGAAAGCATCAACAAGGAATTGGAATAATTGTGCTTTATACAAAAAAATCATAACCACCTCAAAAAAGGGTGGGTCTCATGGACTCTTGCCAATATGAAAGAAATGAATTTATCAGGTAAGTTCTTACATTAATTATGTTTTCTTTCATGTAATTGGCAAGAGTCCATGAGCTAGTGATGTATGGGATAGCAAATACCCAAAATGTGGAACTCCACGCAAGAGTCACTAGAGAGGGAGGGATAAAATAAAAACAGCCAATTCCGCTGAAAAAACAATCCACAACCCAAATCTTTATAATGAAAAAAACTGAAATTATAAGCAGAAGAATCAGACTGAAACAGCTGCCGAAGTACTTTTCTACCAAAAACTGCTTCTGAAGAAGAAAAAACATCTAAATGGTAGAATTTAGTAAAAGTATGCAAAGACGACCAAGTTGCTGCTTTGCAAATCTGATCAACAGAAGCTTCATTCTTAAAAGCCCAGGAAGTAGAAACTGACCTAGTAGAATGAGCCGTAATCCTTTGAGGCGGGGATTTACCCGACTCCACATAAGCATGATGAATCAAAAGCTTTAACCAAGACGCCAAAGAAATGTCAGAAGTCTTCTGACCTTTCCTAAAACCAGAAAAGATAAAAAATAGACTAGAAGTCTTTCTGAAATCTTAGTAGCTTCAACATAATATTTCAAAACTCTGACCTCATCCAAAGAATGTAAGGATCTTTCCAAAGAATTCTTAGGATTTAGGACACAAGGAAGGAACAATAATGCCTCTATTAATGTTGTTAGAATTCACAACTTGAGGTAAAAATTTAAATAAAGACAGCAAAACAACCTTATCCTGATGAAAAATCAGAAAAGGAGACTCACAAGAAAGAGCAGACAATTCAAAAACTCTTCTAAAAGAAGAGATGGCCAAAAGGAACAATACTTTCCATGAAAGTAATTCAATGTCCAAAGAATGCATATGCTCAAACGGAAGAGCCTGTTAAGCCCTCAGAACCAAATTAAGACTCCAAGGAGGAGAAATTGGCTTAATGACAGGCTTGATACGAACCAAAGCCTGAACAAAACAATGAATATCAGTAAGATTAGCAATTTTTTTCTGTGAAACAGCACAGAAAGAGCAGAGATTTGTCCTTTCAAGGAACTTGCAGACAAAACCTTATGAAGAAACTATAAAATCCTAGGAATTCTAAAAGAATGCCAAGAGAAATTATGAGAAGAGCATCATAAAATGTAAGTCTTCCAAACTCGATAATAAATCTTTCTAGACACAGATTTACGAACCTGCAACATAGTATTAATCACTGAGTCAGAGAAACCTCTATGACTAAGCACTAAGCGTTTTAATTTCCATACCATCAAATTTAATAATTTGATTTCCTGACGGAAAAAACGAATCTTAAGATATAAGGTCTGGCCTAAATGAAAGTGACCAAGGTTGGCAACTGGACATCCGAACAAGAACCATATACCAAAACCTGAGCGGCCATGCTGGAACCACCAGCAGCACAAACGATTGCTCCATGATGATTTTGAAAAATCACTCTTAAAAAGAAGAACCAGAAGGAGCAAACTCCAAGGAAGTGTCAATGCATACACTGTTTCCGCCTGAGGATCCCCGGACCTGAATAGGTACCTGGGAAGTTTTCTTGTTTAGATGAGATGCCATCAGAACTATTACTGGAAACCCTCACATCAGAACAATTTGAAAAAAACACATCTGGGTAAAGAGACCATTCTCCCGGATGTAAAGCTTAATTGACAGAGATAATCCGCTTCAATTGTCTAAACCTGGGATATGGACCGCAGAAATTAGACAGGAGCTGGATTTAGCCCAAGCAAGTATCCAAGATACTTCTTTCACAGCCTAAGGATTGAGAGTCCCACCCTGATGATTGACATACGCCACAGTTGTGACATTGTCTGTCTGAAAAACAATAACGTCTCTCATCAAAAAGAAGCCAAAACTGACGAACTCTGAGAATGCACGGAGTTCCAAAATATTGAATGGTAATCTCGCCTCCTGAGATTTCCAAACCCCTTGTGCTGACAGAGATCCCCACACAGCCTCCCAACCTAAAAGACTTGCATCTGTAGTGAGCAAGGTCCAGGTTGGATGAATCAAAGAGACCTGTAGAACTATATGATGGTGATCTAACCACCGAGTCAAAGATAGTTGAACATTGGAATTCAAAGATATTAAAAATTATATCCTAGAATCCCTGCACCATTAATTCAGCATAAAAAACTGGAAAGGTTTCATATGAAAATGAGCAAAGGGAATTGAACCCAATGCTGCAGCCATGAGACCTAAAACTTCCATGCATATAGCTACTGAAGGAAATAATAGAGACTGAAGGTTCCGACAAACTGAACCCAATATAATTGTCTCCTGTTAGAGACAAAGACATTGACACAATCTATCTGGAAACCTAAAAAAGGTGACCCTTGTCTGAGCAACCAAGGATCTTTTGATAAAAAGATCCTCCAACCATGTCTAAGAAGAAACAACAAAAGTTGAATCGTATGAGATTCTGCAGAACGAAAAGACTGAGCCAGTACCACGAGATCGTCCAAATAAGGAAACACTGAGAACCTTGAAAAGATTCTCAGAGCTGTCGCCAGACCAGAAGGAAAAGCAACAAATTGGTAATGCTTGTAAAAAAAAAAGAGAATCTCAGAAAATGAAAAATAATCTGAATGAAAACAGAAGAAGATATGCATCTATTGTAAACAAATAATGCCCTTACTGACCAAAAAGGCAGAATAGACCATATAAACGCCATTCTGAAAGAAGGAACTCTTATATGACAAATCAAAAAAGATTTTCTATCTTTGGGACAATTAATAGTTTTGAACAAAACCCCAAACCCTGTTCCTGAAATGGAACTGGTATGAATACCCCAGATAACTCCAGGTCTGAGCAGCGCCTTGAGACCCCAACGGGTAACCAGCCGCGCCTCACAAGTACCCAACACATACAGGTCTGAAACATACTTCAGAAAAGTGTGAGCCTTTACTGGAATAGCTGGAATATGACCACCTCCATGGGAGGCAAAGTTTGTAAAACTGAATTGTGGGTGTGGTCAGGGGTGTATTTGTGGGAATTTTGAGGTTTGGGAAACTTTGCCCCTCCTGGTAGGAATGTATATACCATACGTCACAAGCTCATGGACTCTTGCCAATTACATGAAAAAAATAACATGCAATATAATTTTTTGTGCCTGCTTTTTCTGTAAAATACCTTAAAGTTCACTTGCTTCACTCCCCATAGAGCACTGGTTTTAAAACCTGTCCTTAGGCCTCCATAACAGGGCACTTTTGAGGATCCTGAACTGGAGCACAAGTGAAATAATCAGCTGATTAGTAAACATGGTTATTTTACCTGCTGTCATCCAAGATAATCCTGAAAACCTGGCCTGTTGGGGAGGCTTGAGGACAGATTTAAAAAACAATGCCATAGAGAAACCAGAGTGCATACTACATATTTAAAGTGATTGTACAGTTTAATGAATAAGTGCCTGGTAACTAAAAGTAATGTTAAACTTTACAATGACGCTTATTTTTTTAAAATACTTACCTTTGCGTTATGGTAAACATAACGCCAATTCTCTGCCAGCAACTCCTGCTTTCATTAGTATATCGATGACGATCCGGCTTCCTCCAATCGTTGTGCGCCTCACAAGCTGGACGCCAAAATGGGCACACAACGATTGGAGGAAGACGGATTCGTCATCGATCTGCTAAAGAAAGCAGGAGTTGCAGGCAGAGGTTACAGAAACGCAAAGCTAAGTATTTTTTAAAAAGCATCATTGTTAAAGGGACATTATACACTCATTTTTTTACACTCATTTATTCTTTGCATAAATGTTTTGTAGATGATCTATTCATATAGCCCATAAAGTTTTTTTTTTTAATTGTTTTTATAATTTTGCTTAATTTTAAATAACATGATTTTCAGACTCCTAACCAAGCCCCAAATTTGTATGTGAATACCGTCAGCTACCTTCTCCAGCTTGCTGCTGTTTGTGTAAAGGGTCTTTTCATATGCAAAAGAAGAGGGAGGGGGGAGTGTCTTATTTCCCACTTGCAGTGAACTTTTCAACTACCTTTTCAACAGAGCTAAACTGAGAGCTTCTAAGTAAGTTTTTAAACAGTTTTAAACTGGATTTTTATATCAGTATCTGTGCATCTTATTCTTTTATTGTAGTGTCTATTACATGCAGTTATATGAAAATGAGTGTATACTTTCCCTTTAAGTAATGAAAGTGCCCCTATTTTTAAGATTACTTTTAGTTACCGGGTGCTTATTCATTAAACTTTACAATCACTTTAAAGTTAAACATTTTAAATATTTATCTTTATAATGCTGATCTTTTGGAATGCAGTACTTACTTTTGGATATATAATATGCATATGCTAAAAAAATGTCTAATGCCCTTTAAAAATATTCCATAATGCATCTTTTCTAATTGTAATCCTGCTGTAATTTTGTGCTGTACCACTGCGGCTTCATTAATCAAATTGCAGGCGGACAAGGTTCGCCGTCAGGAACCTTGTCCGCTGCTTGTGTTGCAATACAGCCCCCTGCTCACATGTGACCGGGGGCTGTCAATCAAACTGATCAATCTGATTGGGAAGATAGAAATCTGCCTAGGTGGTGGAGAGGTTAAATAGCAGCGGCCTTACTTAACTAGCGTTTCAGGCTTGCTCATACAAGAACAAATAATGCAAATTGTGTAATATGGATAAAGAGGCGCACTGAATTTGGTGACTGCATAAATTCCTTATTTATTATGCATTACACAATGCCCACAATACCTCACAACTTGTGAGCACAGAAACCCTATCAGGGCATGTAACAAAGCATAGAAACCGCTATCTTCACAGGTAATATCTTTTAAAGACTATTACAATATAATGACAACAATTTAGACGTGATTAATGATGAACTGAATGTTACCAAACGCTTAAATGGACATAATACTCATATGCTAAATCACTTGAAACTGATGCAGTATAACTATAAAAAGCTGACAGGAAAATATCACCTGAGCATCTCTATGTAAAAAAGGAAGATATTTTACCTCACAAACGCCTCAGCTCAGCAGAGTAAGTTCTGTGTAAAAAGTTATACTTCACCTGCTCCCAGCTGCAGGTAAAAATAAAAAAAAATGAAGAAATGAACAGCAGCCAATCAGCATCAGCAGTGCTGAGGTCATAAACTCTTACTGTGATCTCATGAGATTTGACTTAACTCTCATGAGATTTCATAGTAAGCTTCCTTTACCTGATTGGTGAAATAATATGAGAGTTCATGAGGCTCATCCGTTCAGCTGTCCCAGGACAGACACACTAAAATGCTGCTTAGAAATCCTTTACAATGGGAGGTGGCTACTGAGGAACTTTTGGGGTAAAATATCTTTCTTTTTTACATAGAGATGTTTAGGTGATATTTTCTAGTCAGCTTTTTACAGCTATGCTGCAGCACTTTAAAGTGTTTAAACATTTGGGTATTATGGCCCTTTAAGAGAAACGTTTCAAAAACAAACAGAGGAGACAGACAACAAACACTCTAATAGCTTGTTTAAAGAAACATAAACATACAATATTATTGTGTTACAACAATATCTTATTGTAGTATTGCTTGCACAATACTATGTATTTAAACCCCTTAAAAGTACACTGCTACTTCTAATCTGAAAACAGCTGGTAAACCAATCGTCAGTAGCATATGTGCATAGCTGACTGACGGGATGGGTTCAGCGCTGGAGAAGAAGTGCACTGCCCCTCTGTAGAAGGAGTTAATTAATATTTCACAGAATTACATTATTAGTTTGAAGAGGGAACAAAACATTAATTGCACTTACATTTTAGCTTTTGTGTAATAAATACTGTATGGTATTACAAAATATATAAGAAACACTACTTTAATTTTATACTTTTTACTCATGCACTTGATAAACAAAATGCATATGTTAAATACCAAAAATACAGCATTTCTACACTCTCACATATTTTGTAATATTAGGATTTTGGATTATTCTGCAAATTTTAGACTACATTTCACCAAATCTTTAAAGGCACAGTCTAGGCCAAAATAAACTTTCATGATTCAGATAGAGCATGTAATTTTAAACAATTTTCCCATTTACTTTTATCACCAATTTTGCTTTGTTCTCTTGGTATTCTTAGTTGAAAGCTTAACCTAGGCGGTTCATATGCTAATTTCTTAGACCTTGAAGCCCACCTCTTTCAGATTGCATTTTAACAGTTTTTCACCACTAGAGAGTGTTAGTTCATATATTTCATATAAATAACACTGTGCTCGTGCACGTGAAGTAATCTGGGAGCAGGCACTGATTGGCTAGACTGCAAGTCTGTCAAAAGAACTGAAAAAAGGGGCAGTTTGCAGAGGCTTAGATACAAGATAATCACAGAGGTTAAAAGTATATTATTATAACTGTGTTGGTTATGCAAAACTGGGGAATGGGTAATAAAGGGATCTTTTAAAACAATAAAAAGTCTGGTCTAGACTGTCCCTTTAACTGAAAAGTTAAGAACTATACAAATGAAGCCTAAGGAAAGGGAGATCTGCTTTTCAGTCTGACCTTTTTACCCTAGCCAGAGCAGTGATTGGACATGTCATATAACTATATGCCATTTGTGCAACTATGTGTAGTTAGATATTTGATATATGGAAAGATTGAAAATTCTGAAAATAAAACCATTCCATGTTTTGTGATCCCTTCAAAACAAGTAATATGGAACTCCATTAGCTGCATTCAGTACATACAATTCTGTTAAATGTTGTTAGAAAAAAAGCTCTGTGATAGGGCTTAAATTTCTCACTCGTTCCTTCAATCAATACATGAGGCAAAGTTTCATCTCTGGGGCCACTAATGGCAGGAATTACTGGAGCCAGCAAATGAGTAATGCTAGACCTTTGATTAGATGACGAGGTCATCAAGAACCTCATGTTACATTGTGCTTTATTCCTCTGAAGTACAGAAAAACCAAAGGTGAAGGAAGCAATGTAACATTTTCTTCCTCAAACAAAAGGCTTAAAAAAGCAA